>NC_042624.1:52470913-52770913 GCF_901001135.1 Rhinatrema bivittatum | reverse complement strand
AAAATGTTGTGAGCACTGCACTCTACATGTTGTTGGAAATAAAGGCAATTTGGTGACTGAAGTGGGACAAATAAAAATCCTTGAGAGAAGCCAGCCGCAGCCCCAGCTAGTGACAGTCTTCTCTTAAAAGCACAATAACAGCAATACTGGAATATGGCCCATAGCTTTTATGATCTTCCTGAAGGGTTTTATTCTGTAATGCAGGTTTTCCCAAACTTGTCCTGTGGACCCCACAGCCAATCAGGTTTTCAGGAGATGTACAATGAATATGCATGAAATAAATTTGCATACTATGAAGACTCAGTGTATGCAAATTTATATCATGCATATTCATTGTGGATCTCCTAAAAACTTGACTGGCTGTGAGGGTCCCCAGGACAGGTTTAGGAAGCCCTACTGTTTAATTTCCAAGAATGCATATATTTGTGAAAAACATTCTTAAATTATCTCAATATATTGTCAGTAAGAGCAATATTTCTACTGCTCTAAAGCCAGAGGGTGAAATCTTTAGGCTAATTGCACCTGTTTTGTGGGTTTTCATTACTTATTAACTAATTGTACATGCTTTGAGATTTTTGGGTTCAGATTTTGGATTTAATTATTCACCTTTGCAAACCAGTGCTTAAGGCAAATTATATTCAAGTACAGAAGGTTATTTTCCTGTCTCAGATAGCTTACAATCTAAGGGCCTTATTTCCTAAGCATTTTTCCCATACACACAAAATGGAAGTGTGTGAGGGTGAAATGACTCATCTAGGGTGACAGGGAGTGTCAGTGGGTGAAGTAGAATTTGAACCTTGGCTTCTCAGTCCGTTGCTCTAACCACAAGATGCACCGGCAAGGTGACCTTCATGGAGTCACTCTTGTAGCACTAGTAGCATTTTTGTTGATTGTATGTATTTTAGGTAAATTGGTGAGCTGAAAGTCATCCAAAAGAAAACTGATATTCTAACATTTTTGTGCTGTGGTACCAAGTGCACATACTGCAGACAAAATACACACCAACCATTCCCAAAATGCCTCTTTGAACTTGTGAAAAAGACTGCTGTTTCCAAAAATATCAGAAGTGTGTGAAAATCACAGATGTTTTACATCTAGTTTTGTAGTGAAAAGATTTGCATTACATACCACTTTAGTGCCGTTGCTTGCTATTTCTGCAGATTCTGTAAATGTCTTCTGATAGCTGTAAGTGATATGTTTGCAATTAATGGTCTCAATAACTTTTGTAAAATTAGTGCAAAACTCCAGGGCCAGTGGAGACCCCTGCTGCACAGTGCCAAAGGTTGAGTTTGGGCCTAGATGTTTCCAAGTTGTCCTCACAAGGGGGATGGCCCTGCCACGCCTTCCCACAATCCTACTCCTCTACCCGTTACTTAAATGATAGATAATCCCACTCTGTTAAGGCAATTTCCAGAGGTAGGGGAAAAAAGGGGCTAGGACAGATAAAAAAAGGTTAAATGGATTTTGGTACCTGTTAAAATTAAAAAAAAGACCCAAAGGAATAACTAAAGCAATTTATTTTTATCCTTCCAATAGATTAGGAGGATAGTAGTTAGGTATAAGTCAAATCAGGATGACAGGTAATTTAATAGCTTTCTAAACAACAATACTCAAATAATAAAGAATGTCTATTTCTATACAGTAATAAAAGTACTAATTGCAATTGTACAATATATGAGCCCATGCTATTACCATTATTAATAAAAATTTAAATTTCCCCTTTGTTATTAACAGGTTTCAATAACAGGCTTCAGTGTCAAATAAATGTCTAGGTTTAACTCGTAACACCAGATGTGTCTTACAGTTTCGAAGGATCACACAATTCTTTTCTTAAAATCTTTCACCCATTGGTATTTTCAGACTCCCTACTCCCTACTCCCTGCACATAACGATTTGTCTTCTGTAGCGCTTAGGTTTTCTGATAAACTTTGAGAAATAAAGTCTAGAACCCATTCAGATACTGAAATTCATCAGAGCTTGGATAAGACTCACTGAAGAAAAGAGCATTCCTGCCTCCTGACCAAGCAAACACTATGACATTGCTAATCCGCAAGCTACTATCCTTTCCACTGTTGAAAGCCAGAAGGCTCCTTATAATTCTCAGTCATATGGCAGCAGCCATCCATGTGGTTCCACTGACCCACCTTCATATACATTAGGGATGTGAATCGTTTTTCAACGATTAAAATTATCGTCCGATAATGTTTATATCGTCTTAAATCGTTATAGAACACGATACAATAGAAATTCTAACGATTTATCGTTAAAAATCGTTAAATCGTGTTAGTGCGCACTAACTCGAGTTAGTGCGCACTAACTCCCCGTTAGTGCGCACTAACTCGATTTAGTGCGCACTAACTGAAAATGATACAAATAAACACTTTCCAGGTCACTGAAGGTCAGTTAGGAATGAATATGAGTTCCTATTGGCTGGCTGCCCTCTTATCTATTGATATTACCAAGGTTACCACTGAGGTGATGGTTGGGGGGATGGGAAATGGAACTGGAAACTAACGAACACCAACAGAAAATGAAACAAAGTGTTCACACTTCCCAGGTCAGTAAAGGTCACTTAGGAATGAATATGTATGTATGTATTCCTATTGGCTGGCTGTGCTCTTATCTATTGATGTTACCAATATGGTTGGGGGGATGTGAAATGGAAACAGTTGGAAGCTTGACAAAAAAAGTAATGTAATGATCAGCACTCACGTGACTAGAACTTGTTTGTTTATTATTTTTGTTAGCAGGCACCTGAAATGCTAGTGCATGTTGAATTTGCCAATCACTGTGCATTTTAGAAAGGTGGTCCTGGCTGGAACTGTACACAGTTCAAATATATGTAATTGATTGTTGGTAAGTGTATTTTTTAAGTAGCCACACTGGCACCAGTATGTTTACTTTTCCTCCTACTTAACTCACTAGCTCAGCTTTGTAAGAAGGGCTTCTCTGCTTGTGTGTTGTTTTTGTTTGGTGTGAGGAGAGCAGAAACATCAGATCTTTATTCAATCTACTACAGTCATCTCTTACAGTGCCCTATCCCTATTAATACCAGGAGTGTTGTGATCTTCCTGCACACAGTGCCCTAACCCTGATACCAGTCTGAGACAGCTCCCTCCCTGCATTACTAGTGAGAGGCTGGCTTCACAGACAGGGGGGAGCTGCCTGACCCTCACTCCTGACTTCCCCCATGTCCCAGCTAGTGAATGGTGTGTGGGTGAGGGGGGGGGGGGGGAGGATGGTGAAGTCTGAGACAGCTCCCTCCCTGCATTACTAGTGAGAGGCTGGCTTCACAGACAGGGGGGAGCTGCCTGACCCTCACTCCTGACTTCCCCCATGTCCCAGCTAGTGAATGGTGTGTGGGTGAGGGGGGGGGGGGGAGGATGGTGAAGTCTGAGACAGCTCCCTCCCTGCATTACTAGTGAGAGGCTGGCTTCACAGACAGGGGGGAGCTGCCTGACCCTCACTCCTGACTTCCCCCATGTCCCAGCTAGTGAATGGTGTGTGGGTGAGGGGGGGGAGGATGGTGAAGTCTGAGACAGCTCCCTCCCTGCATTACTAGTGAGAGGCTGGCTTCGCAGACAGGGGGGAGCTGCCTGACCCTCACTCCTGACTTCCCCCATGTCCCAGCTAGTGAATGGTGAGTGGGTGAGGGGGGGGGGGGGGGGAGGGTGAAGTCTGAGACAGCTCCCTCCCTGCATTACTAGTGAGAGGCTGGCTTCACAGACAGGGGGGAGCTGCCTGACCCTCACTCCTGACTTCCCCCATGTCCCAGCTAGTGAATGGTGTGTGGGTGAGGGGGGGGGGGGGGAGGATGGTGAAGTCTGAGACAGCTCCCTCCCTGCATTACTAGTGAGAGGCTGGCTTCACAGACAGGGGGGAGCTGCCTGTCCCTCACTCCTGACTTCCCCCATGTCCCAGCTAGTGAATGGTGTGTGGGTGAGGGGGGGGGGGTGGATGGTGAAGTCTGAGACAGCTCCCTCCCTGCATTACTAGTGAGAGGCTGGCTTCACAGACAGGGGGGAGCTGCCTGACCCTCACTCCTGACTTCCCCCATGTCCCAGCTAGTGAATGGTGTGTGGGTGAGGGGGGGGGGGAGGATGGTGAAGTCTGAGACAGCTCCCTCCCTGCATTACTAGGGAGAGGCTGGCTTCGCAGACAGGGGGGAGCTGCCTGACCCTCACTCCTGACTTCCCCCATGTCCCAGCTAGTGAATGGTGTGTGGGTGGGGGGGGGGGGAGGATGGTGAAGTCTGAGACAGCTCCCTCCCTGCATTACTAGTGAGAGGCTGGCTTCACAGACAGGGGGGAGCTGCCTGACCCTCACTCCTGACTTCCCCCATGTCCCAGCTAGTGAATGGTGTGTGGGTGAGGGGGGGGGGGGGAGGATGGTGAAGTCTGAGACAGCTCCCTCCCTGCATTACTAGTGAGAGGCTGGCTTCACAGACAGGGGGGAGCTGCCTGTCCCTCACTCCTGACTTCCCCCATGTCCCAGCTAGTGAATGGTGTGTGGGTGAGGGGGGGGGGGTGGATGGTGAAGTCTGAGACAGCTCCCTCCCTGCATTACTAGTGAGAGGCTGGCTTCACAGACAGGGGGGAGCTGCCTGACCCTCACTCCTGACTTCCCCCATGTCCCAGCTAGTGAATGGTGTGTGGGTAAGGGGGGGGGGAGGATGGTGAAGTCTGAGACAGCTCCCTCCCTGCATTACTAGTGAGAGGCTGGCTTCACAGACAGGGGGGAGCTGCCTGACCCTCACTCCTCCGGGGTATTGTGATCTTCCTGCACACAGTGCCCTATCCCTGATACCAGGGGTGTTGTGATCTTCCTGCATGCAGTGCCCTATCCCTATTAATACCAGGAGTGTTGTGATCTTCCTGCATGCAGTGCCCTATCCCTATTAATACCAGGAGTGTTGTGATCTTCCTGCATGCAGTGCCCTATCCCTGATATCGGATGTGTGCAAGAAGATCACAACACCCCCGGTATCAGGAATAGGGCACTGTGTGCAGGAAGATCACAACACCCCCAGTATCAGGAATAGGGCACTGTGTGCAGGAAGATCACAACACCCCTGGTATTAGGGATAGGGCACTGTGTGCAGGAAGATCACAACACTCCTGGTATTAATAGGGATAGGTCACTGTGTGCAGGAAGATCACAATACCCCTGGTATCAGGGTTAGGGCACAAGTTCTAGTCACATTGACTGATCACATTACTTGTTTTGTCAAGCTACCAACTGTTTCCATTTCCCATCCCCCATATACTGTCAGTAGGAAACTTGGTAACATGAATAAATAAGAGGGCAGCCAATAGGAATACATATTCATTCCTAAACTGACCTTAACTGACCTGAAAAGTGTCAAATTGTATCATTTTCAGTTAGTGCACACTAACTCCCAGTTAGTGCGCACTAACTCCCGTTAGTGCGCACTAACTCGAGTTAGTGCGCACTAATCGGAAAAAACGATTTTTAACGATTTTTTAACTAAAAAATCGTGCCTAAGACGATTTTCTTGCCCTGCCACACGATTTCTATCGTTAAGACGATATGGAAAACGATTCACATCCCTAATATACATTACCTCCAGTGGGGTCTGTGTACCCAGTGGGATCAACTAAATCAATTTCTCTAGTCTCTGGTGCGAATCACAGCAGCAGTTAAGAGGGAGTTGATGTGGTGGTTGCGCTCCTGAGTTCTCCAGGAAGGAACCCCTCTTCACTTGCTTCCCTCCCAAATGTAACCGGCAACAGATGCCTCCACCAAATGGGATGCTCACATCAGAACCTTTCAAACACAGTACATTTGGTCTCTTCAGGAAAGTCATTGTCAAATCAATCTACTGGAGTTGAGAGCAATCAAACATGCTCTATCAGCATTCATACATATCCTTCAAGTGAAGAGCATCCTGAGTCAAACCAACAACCAAGTTGCCATGTTTTATGTCCACAAGCAGGGAGGCACGGGTTCATCTCCTCTCTAACAGGAAGGCCTACAGATCTGGAATTGGGAGGAAAGAAATTGCGCTGTCCTATAGGTCACCTATCTGCTGGGCATCTAAAATACACTGGCAGATCGACTCAGCAGAGTTTTTCAACCACATAAGTGGTCTATACAGAAATCAGTGGCCAATGAACTGTTTTGCTCTCAGTGGACCTATTCGCATTACAGTAGAATGCAAAGTTAAATCAATTTTTCTCAATTCTACCAAGCGATCTCAGACTGGCTCAGGATGCTTTCCTCCTTGATTAGGGTCAAAGCCTCATGTACACTTTTCCACTATTACTGCTTATCAAAAAGTTCTTCAGGAATCAGGACCATGCATGGCTAGTCCTCATAGCCCTGACATAGCCCAGATAGATCTGATATGCATATCTTGTACAACTATCCAGTAGTCCTCCCATACCTCTGAGAACAAACCCTGCATTGTTAACTCAGGAAGATAGGAAACTGTTTCATCCCTGCCCCCAGCCTGAATGTTGAACACTCAATGATCACAGATCTACGTTTACTTACAGAGATTGTGGACATACTAGTCTCATCTAGAAAGCCTTCTTCTAGAAGCTATGCCTTCAGATAGAATAAGTACTCCAAGTAGTACCAACAAAATGTTTTGGATCCATTTTCTTGTGAGCCTAAGCATCTACTGAAATACTTGCTCCACCTTTCTGACTGATCTCGCTACTTCTTCAGTGTGAGTATACGTTAGCACTATAGCAGCTTACCATACTCAAGTGGATAGCAAGCTGAACTTTATCTGCTGATATCACATTTAATGAAAGTTCTCTGGCATGTCAAACTCCAGGTACAAAAACCATCTGTCCCATGGGACCTGAATGTGGTCCTTTCCCAACTAATGAAGCCTCCCTTTGAATTTATTTATTTATTTAAAAAATGTCTATGCCACCAATCATAGTTTTTTAGCAGTTTATAATAAGAACATTTATAATCAATGGTCAGACAAAATAGAAATTAATAAATATTAACAAATATTAACAACATACAAGTTAAAATAGATAAAAAAGCAAAACAAAAACATACCAAGCAAATATCATAACAGAATAAAAAAAAAGAAACTAACCTCTCTCCTCATCGCTTAACAATTAAACAGACTCTTAAACATATCTTCCTCATCGCTTGACAATTAAACAGACTCTCATTGCTAGTTGTACATAATTAGTCCAAAGGCTTAGAATGCATGCTGGAAGGTGTTGTTTTTCATCACATTGACCAGTAAGAAGAGTCACAGTGACCCTTCAGAAGAGTATACTATCCTCCATACATGCAGTTCTTTCACAACAAGGTGATTCTCTGTACCAACCTGAAATTTCTTCCAAAGGTAGTCTCAGCTTTGCATATCAATTAATCCATTGGGCTGCCTTCTTTGCAAGGCCCTGTGCTCATGGAAGTGAGAAAGCCCGCTGAACCACAAAAGGATCTTAGCGTATTACAAGAAACAAACTCAGTCATATCATCAAACCTCCTAACTGTTCATCTCATACAACCCCCAACAGGCGAGGAGTAGTGGTGTCTCTAGTTGGCTCAGTGAATTTACCATTGCTACACCATAGCAGGACTGCAAGTTGCAGACTTTGTAAAGGCTCATCAAGTGAAAGCCATCGCTGCTTCTATTGCTCATCTTCGAATAGTACCCATTGAAGATAGCTGCAACATGGTCTTCAATTCACAGCTTTATTGTCTTGATAATTTCTCAAAGACCAACATTAAATTTTAATAAGCAGTTTTATGCAATCTGTTCTCATTGTAGTCTACTCTACATGGTGGGATCTGGGTTGCTTATTTAGTGAATGCTCTACTGCAACCCTCAGCTTGGGGCTCCCCACATGTAATGGCTAATTCAGCCTGCTTATCGATGGAAAAATTAAGTTTGCTTACCATAAACAGTATTTTCCATAGTTAGCACGATAAATTAGTCTTGGAATACCCTGCTCTGCCATGGAGTGTAGATTACTTAGCTAAATTTAGCTATGATATAGACTGAGAAGACTCTTGAGGGAATGTCTATGTGGAAACTCTGAAATATGCTCAATAGAGCTAAAATCTCTACTAGCTAGAAGAGTTTGTTTGGTTCTGCTGGATGATGACACCCACATTAATGGCTAATTCATCCTTCTATTTATGGAAAATAACATTTACAGTAAACAGACATGCTTTCCTGAATAGCTAATTCATAATATACAAAGTGAAAACTTGTACTTTGTTTTATATACAACCTAAACTTTTTTGATGTTGCATGATTTCTTTCATATGATAGTTTGCATTGTTTAATAGACCCTTCCCCCTGTCTGCTTCTTTTAATAGTAGCATAACAGACAATATTTAAAGCCTAAGGGGGTCATTTTCAAAGGAGTTACGCATGTAAATGTGACATACTATCGTAGCAATTTTCAAAAGCTATTTACTCGAGTAAAGTGCACTTACTTGAGTAAATCCTATGGACAATTCAAGGGCATATATTGTAGCAATTTTGAAAAGCCCACTTACTTGAGTAAAGTGTATTTACTCGAGCAAAAACCAGTTTTGCTCGAGTAAATGCTTTTTAAAATCTACCCCATAATGTTGCTTTTAGCTCATAATATAAATTGATAATTTTATTTATACAATGTAATATGGTAATTTGCACCTTTTGTTGAATGACATCATTTGGAATAACAGCAAGGACCTGCAATAAGTATTTCCCCACAAATACAAGATTGGAGAAACTGTGTAATACTTCTGGCTCCAAAAATGATGCGTCTAACATGAGAAATAGCAGATATAGCAGGAAATCTGTATGTTGGTCTCGATTAGATTGTAAGCTCTGTTGAGCAGGGAATGTCTCTTGTGTGGTGTTGCTTGTAGCAGCAGCAGTAGTAGTAGTAGTAGAAGAAGAATAATAATCTGAATCCTCATCTACTCTTCCTAACATCCACAATCTATCATATATTGTTTATATGTTATTAATACAAAGTTATATACGGTATTGTATTCAAGTTACCATGTTATATTGTAAAGCGCAATGCTGAATTACTGTTTGTATGTAAACCGAGGTGATGTTATTTACGTACCCCGGTATAGAAAAATCTATAAATAAATAAATAAATAAATAAGAATAAAGATTACCTTTTGTCCTCTGCAGCAGGAAGTCATAGTGGACAGATATTCAAGCCATCGCTTGAATATCTACCCTAGGTCCCTAAGTTTCCTAGGTGAAACTTAGGGACCTAGGCAATAAAGCTTAGCATGCACGATAAGGGGCTTTTGTGCATTTTTTGAAAATAGTATGCTGTTTAATAAGAGGTAAATTTTAAGACCCGTGGTAGGCGCACGTGCGCACAATTGCCGACTTGCGCACATGGACGCGGCGATTTTAAAACATATGGGGCGGATTTTAAATGCCCTGTGCACCGGCGCGCCTATTTTGCATAGGCCACCGGCACGCACAGAGCCCCGGGACACGCATAAGTCCCGGGGCTTTGTAAAAGGGGTGTGTCGGGGGCGTTCCTGGAGCGATGCGGCGTTTTGGGGGCGGCGACGTGGGCGTGGTTTCGGCCCAGGGGTGTTCCGGGGGCGTGGCCGTGGCCTCCGGACCAGCCCCTGGGACCGGAACACGGAGCGGGGCTGCCGGCCGGCGTGCGCAAAGTTACGCCTTCTTTCAGCAGGCGTAAGTTTGCCGACAAAGGTAGGGGGGGTTAGAATAGGCCGGGGGGGTGGGTTAGGTAGGGGAAGGGAAGGGAAGGTGCAGGGGAGGGCGCAGGAAAGTTCCCTCCGAGGGAACAAGCAGCGCGCGCTGGGCTCGACGCATGCAGGTTGCACAAATGTGCACCCCCTTGCGCGCGCCGACCCCAGATTTTATAAGATACACGCGGCTACGTGCGTATCTTATAAAAAATCCAGCGTACTTTTGTTCGCGCTCGCGCAAATTTTTAAAATCTACCCCATGTGCGTATATGCACATATATGTGTGCATGTTTTAAAAATGACTATTAGCGCATACATGTGTGCATGATTTCATATTGACACACGCATGTGCGCGAAAATGCCACCCCGCTCATCTAAGTGGAGGGGATTTTACTAGACACGCGTGCCGACACCATTACCTCTTTTCCCAGTTCATTCCTAGTTCACCCCAGTAAAGGAGAGGACTTCCTGACCCCCCTATCTAACTTACCTCCTTTCACCCTGTTAGCCCCAACCCTTAAAAGCCAGCTTACTACCCTATTTTTTTTTTATTTCACAACTTACATGCTGTACATAGCACAAGTAAAGGTACGCAGTAGGTGACCCCGTCGCCCGCTTGTGCGCATAAATTTTTATGCACTGAATTCATGCTTCAGACCCATCCTGCCCACGTCCTGCCCATTCCCTGTCCAGTCCATACCCACGCCACTCCCTTTTTTCAGAAAAAAGTTTTGTGTGCATCACAGGAAATACGCGCATGGCTGCGGGCCTTTTAAAATACGCGTGGTGCGTGTGGGTCTGAGACATGCGATTATCTTTTGGTTTTGGCGTGCATAGGGCTTTTAAAATTGACCAGTAAGACCTTATTATGCAGGTTAAAATGGTCTGAAGAGACCTTAGCATAATCACACTAAAACTAGCATCTCTGCACGTATAAATGAAGGAATGTTGCTTAGGGTTGCCATTGAGCTCCAGATTTTCAAGACAGGCTGATCCATTCCTGGTTTAACACCACTACATGCAGGGACTTCTAGTCTTGTTTTCCTTAGGGAATGCAATCGAGAAACCAGAACTACAAGTCCCTGCATGCAGTTGAGGTAAATCCAGGACTGGATCAACCTGCCCTGAAAATCTAGAGTCAGTTGGCACCCCTAAATGTCACATACAAATAAGGCATTAATGTGTGTATGGTAAATAGCATGATATGATCTCCTATTTACCAAGAGGCTCATTAATGGTAAAAATGTAACAGACCAGACCAGACATTGCCTCTGGAAATCCACTGTCCTGAAGTGAAAGGGCTGATCAGCTGGAGGGAATTCAGCCCCCTCAGTCCCCACTTCTGCAGCAACCACCCCCTTCCTGCACCATCATGTACTCCCTCCACACCTCCAATCTGTACTTCTACAGCACAATCACACACTCCCCTTGCACGTCATGAACCCAGCCCTTTCAAAATCAAGTTGCTTCCACACCATCAAGTACCCGGTCCGTACCTCCATACAACCCTCTGTGACAGGAGTCCCCCTGCGCCTGCCTCTACCCCACCCCACCTCTGGAATGAATCCGTACCATTCTGGAGGATCTCCTGCCTTCGCCAGCAGGAGGTGCACAAGAAAATCTCCTGTTGGCAATGCTGCAGCAGCCAAACGACAGGGGCACTTCACCCTAGTGCCCTAGCAGCATTATTCGTCAGCTGTAATGATACCAATAGGAACGCTCTTGTATTTCTCCTACCTGTGAAGGCGAGACACCCTCCAGAATGTAAGGATTTATTCTAGAGGAGTGGGAGACTCCGTCTATAGGAGAGGTTACCTCAAGGTGGGTCTTTGTATGGGGAGAGGGGAGAGGACATGCATCATATACCAGGAATGGGCGTTCATAATGTACCGGAGGTGTTTGGATGGTCTGGGGGGAGGGGCATGTAGTGCTGCTGCAAGGGACACAATGGTGCAGAAATTTGAGATATTCTGGCCTTTAGCTTTGGGCCATTTGCAGTAGCTAATGTGGATGCTACATTTTTTTATATTAACATTCCTGCTAGTACCGTGACCACACTATTAAGAATAACATTTAGTGTGCCCATGGTAAAATGCATTTGATGCAATATTAAGCCAAAATACAGGAAAATAAAAACACAGAATATATATAAACCAACTTCTGCCAGTTTTACTGAAACTTTAAACCATAAATATTGCCTCTAAAATTTACCATTGCGAATGAAGTAGGATCATCGTCATAATCTGAAACTTCCACAGTTCTGAGTTTCTCAAGTATAATCATTGGTCCACCTTCAAAACATTTTTATAATCCATTTTGATACTGCAATTAAAAGCATAACTTGGCATGTAAATCTTCAAGCACCAGCAGATGTTTAGCAATGCACTGAGAGTACACTTCCCGACACCTCCCACTCAGAATTGTGGAAGTTTCTGATTATTACGATGAGCTTTCTTCATTTGCAAATGGGGATGGTAACCTTTAAACAGCCACATAGGCATACATGTACGTGCGCATGCTGGCTTGCACGAATGGATGTGGCACGTATGGTATAAAATTGGCTGTGCGTGCATACATGTGCACACAATTTTATATGGATGCGTGCAAATGCTGGTTCTACCTCGTAAGTGGGGGATTTAAAAAATGCATGCCGATGCAATAGCCCTTTTTCCCAGTTTGCCCAGTAACGGATCGGACTTCCTAACTCTTCCCCATTATGTAGCCTCCCTTTTACCCTAATAACCCTGACCCTTAAAACCCTGCTGACTCGCCTTGTTTTTTTATTTTAATACTTACACACCATCCATAGCAAAAGTAAAGTTACGCAGTAGGGGACCCCGGTGTGTGCTGGTACGCCTAAATATTTACATGCGCCTTTCAAAGCAACTTCCTGGAATGCCAATGTCCCACCCATGGTCTGCCCAGACCATGTCCACACCCTGCCCCTTTTTGAATTTTTTGTTTTGTGCACGTAGCGGGAAATATGCGCGCACTCTCGTGCTTCTTAAAATCTGTACGGTGTGCCCCTGCCTGATATATTTGCATATCTCCCGGCTTTGGTGTGCATAGGACTGTTACAGTTCACCTGTTAAGGTATAGTGGCAAGATTTATGATATAAAGTTTCAGTAAAACTGGGAGAATTTGGTTTATATAAAATGTATTTGATAACACCTTAACTCCAATTTTAGCATGCAAAAATTGTACCAATTTGCATGCATGCAAAAACATTTTAGCATAACTTTTTTATTACATATACCTTTTAATTATTCCTTCAAAGCTACAGTATTTTATTAAAGCTGCAAAAAATAAATAAATAAATAAAATAAATCTGCTAGGAGTTAATTTTCAAAAATCACTCAGCACTTCCCTTAGGCTTCCAACTTTTTGGCTGAAAATGAAGGCTATAATTTTAGGCTAGGTATCTAGGACTGAAAATCAGTATTAGGTGCCTAACTTTATTACCCTACCCTAACTCCACTCCTGTAGTGGAATCCTAAATTTTAGTGGAATCCTAAATTTAGGTGCCTAGTGAATATAGGAACCTAAATTTAGATGCTCGGCC
Source organism: Rhinatrema bivittatum (assembly GCF_901001135.1). NCBI lineage: Eukaryota > Metazoa > Chordata > Amphibia > Gymnophiona > Rhinatrematidae > Rhinatrema > Rhinatrema bivittatum. The sequence goes on along the minus strand of NC_042624.1, from coordinate 52,757,669 downwards.
CTAATCATTTTTCAAAAGTGCTGATTTAGGAACCTAACTCTCAAAGTTCCTTTGAAAATTGACTCAAAATTATTTAATTTATTGTAATTGAATGTGTAGCTTAAAAATCCAACAAACAACTAAGTTGTTTATAGCAGTAAGATTCCATAGACCTCTGTCAATGTTGATCAAAGAGCACTTGTGTGCTGTGTAGTTCAGAAACTGCATTTCCCCCACAATGGAAATAAGGACCATCACACAGTTTTGTATGTGGAAACTGGCCTTGGCCATTCTGAAAACTCTTGTGCAGTCACATTGAAGCCAGGCAAACTTCTAAGAGAATCGGCAACCAGTAGCTTCCTATTGCCAAGGAATAATCCTGTCCTAGAGCCTTCCATGCATCTGTCCCAGCTTGACACATTGAACTACAGGGGCTGCCTAACAGTTCTTAGAGAAATCCCTTTTTTAATTTGGCCTGTAATTCAAACAGATTATAGATGTTGCTCTGATATGCAAGTCATTCATAAGGTTAATTCATTGCCTTCTGCATTATGCTGGTGACCAACAATGCCCTTTTTTTGTTCAAGACCTCTCCACAACTTTCCTTTGAAATCAGTGGATTCTGCAATCTGGTTGTTTGTAGTCTTGTCAAACCATAAACATATTGATGGAAGCCACTGCAAATCTTTCAGTGACTTTGTCTTTTTGATTTGACTTTGTTCTTGTCTGTACTTTTCCTAATTCTCTAATCTAATCTTATTCATTTGCTAGTGTAAGTGAAAACATGTGAATTGCTTTTAAAGCATTGCACGTGTATTGAATTTCGAGATTCATTTGCTATACAATTTTTCAGTAAAAGGATCTCCAGATGTATTCTCTGTTATTGTCTGTAACATGCACTGCCATCTGATGCCTACTAATGCTGTTACTTCTAACTTTTGCAGGGGAAAAATTTAGCAACGGGAGACGTTGGCTTCTTTCCAAGTGAGGCGGTAAAGCCTTGCCCATGTGTAAGGAAAATATTTAATAGTTTTTGTCAATGTAATTGTTTTCCTGAGAACATTCAAAGGAAGGTTGCCTGGTTCACATCCGAGGTTTTTATTAATCTTGCCTCCTGAGAATCATATTATTTCCGCTTTCTTTATGTGTAAATGTTATGCTAAATGCTATTTTCATCTGTAACGTTATTATGATGTTGCTTATGTGATTTTCATTTTCAGTGTTAGGGAAGTAAACACAGAAGACAAATGTAGCTTTTGGGAATTCAATAAATGGAATTGTCTGGGAAGTTTAAAGAGAAATAAACCCAATCATCAAAGTGCATCAAATGCTTTTTATTCCCTAAGATTTAAAAATGGTGGGGTCCTAATCTATCTCTTAGTCACATCAGGTTGCAGAGAGATATTACATTCTACTAGTGTGTAAGAAATGTAGAAAATCCATAAATCCTGAAATGAAATCCGTAAATGTATTTCTTAATAATCTTAAGGGAGGATAATTTTAAAAGGCATTTATTTGAGTAAAAGCACTACTTTATCCATCTAAATGCCATCTTCTAGGATTACCCACCCCATATGCAGGGTAATATATGCATGTACTGTATACCTTTGTATCCATACATTTTTCCCCATGTATTGGAGAGGCGTTCTGGGGAGAGGGGAAACGGAGGGCAGAGTCTGGGCAGGGACTAGACTTAGGCATGTAAATTCCACCAAGGCATCCTCCTGTGCATATTATCAAGTGTAAATATGTGTGGATAGCTTTCCCAGGAAAATTTTCAAAGCACAAGAACACCCATATTTTCACTTTGAAAATCAGTGTAAAATCTGCTGGTCAAAAATGCCCCCAGACTTTACACCTGCTGAAAATGATCCTCTAAGAGGGCAAATGTTAACCATAACATTGAGTGTAGTGTTGATACTACGTCAAGAAAGATGAGCATCCTGTCTTGTTTTCAATCATTTTGTATGCAAATAAGAGGACTGGCTCATCATTCTAAAACTGCTTTTCCTCTCCGTGACTCTTGTCTCCCTTCTAACGTTGCTGTATTTTGTCTCCTAATTAAATAACTCACTATTACGAGTACATTAACGCTTCTCTTCAAAATTCAAGTTCTCTTAGGACCAGGGCATAATTAGGTGTAGTCAGTTTTCAAAAGATAGAATCGTATCTCACACATCTTTTATTGTAGAGATTATTCCAAGAGAGATTAACTATTGGAAAATGGCTTAGCGCTTTTGACTTTATTGTATGCATGCTATAGGGATATATGATACATTATTAAACGGCATTAGATGATATAGAAGGTCTTTTTAAACAAAGTCCAGTGTTGACATAAAACTATTGATGGTGCCTCGTAACATCTATAACAAGATTGACATGATATATCACCAACATTAATAATATAATGGCACTTTACTAATGAGGTTGTTAGTATTTCAGCAGGTAGGGAAAATTTCCAGATTTAGTAGGCCTGCTGTCATTTTCTGTGCTGCTAAGGAGAACATGTTTGCAGTTCACAGCTTGTCTCTCTACCTCCTGGTCCTGCTCACTTTGGCATTCTCTCTCCTCATTTCTTGCTCCCAGCAGCACTTCTTGATCTCCCAGAGTGTGGGAAACAAGTGACTGATTTCCTCTGATTCTGTCTTCTACCAGGGGATTCCACTGTAATTGTTTGGATTATTTTCACCAGAGCACTTTGACATACCAAATCTCAGTCCTTTAGTCAACTGTTTTGAATTTATCTGTAAATCCTTTGCATGCGTGCATCTATCCATCCATCGTAGACCACTAATTGATTGGAACACTTTGGTTCATGGCCTCCAGGACAATACTGCCAGTTTAGTGCCCATGCATCCCACTACAGTGTAAATATTTTCATCCATCTGATGATTTTCTAAAATTCTTCAATAGTAGTATATGTTTCTTAGATGGCTGGTTAATTGCCTTAGATTATTTTTTGTGCTTAACCACAGAGGTAGTCACTTACTGCTTTATGTGCTTCAGAAACAGACATATTGCATAATCATCACTTACCAAAGAGTACTATCATTTGGAAAATAGACACTATGGAGCCTATGCAACTCTCACAAATCCAGTTTTAGCATGGATTCATTAAAAGTCTCTTTACATGCCATGCAGTGAATGTGTCTGCAGTAAAACAAAATGGCAGTAATAGCATGGCCACATAATTCTTGTGGCATAATTCTTGTAGCATGGATTCATTAAAAGTCTCTTTACATGCCATGCAGTGAATGTGTCTGCAGTAAAACAAAATGGCAGTAATAGCATGGCCACATAATTCTTGTGGCTGGAAACATGAAAATAAATTGACTGAGTAGTATGAGCATGCTAAACTGAGCATGCTCAGTTTTCATTTTCTCTCTGTCCCTCCTGTTGGCTTCCAAGAGGTATGCCAGTGTATTAACTTGTGGTATTTACTGCAGGCTAGCGTCCATTTTGCATATAATTTTGCTACAGTTTTTTTTTTTTGTAAGTAGAGATCCAAGATAGTGATTTGAAGGAAGGATGTGTTGGGAGCTCTTTGCTAATTCTACTTATTAAGTGCTGTTTTTCTTACCTAATAGTGAAAAAGAGAGGTAGACCCCAGCATTTCCTTCACCCTTCCAGGAGGGGCTCATTTGCAACTACAAATTATAATAGCTTTCCTGGCAATGCAGGTTTGGTGGCTCCTGGAAGTTTGTCTTTGAATGGAGGTTCATGAACCGACCTCCATTCTGACACTGAATCATCTTTCTTGGGTGTGGCAGCGGTTCCTCCTCCTCCTTTGTTTCCCAGAGATAGCAAAGGTGGTGCACCATTGTTAGCCTCAATGACTGTAGCTGCATCGTCAATATCTGTGTTGCCTGAAAGACTCTGCTCCGTGATTTCCTCAGAGGGACGCATTGATGTGAAGCCATGCGGGATGATCCTACCTTAAGAATGGCAGGAGATGTCAGTTGAGCAATCTAATGAGGGTCGCTGGTATGGTGAGTCCCCCTGCCAGGGCAGAAATTTCATCTAATGCTCCCAGCAAAGTTGTTCACTCTCCTCTGCATAAATTCTTCAATTTCCTCTCTAACTACTCTTAACCATGGATATTCACACGTTTACAATCTAGTCAGAGATCTTTGGAAGTTTCTCAAGAAAAGATTGCTGCTCTAGAAAACTGTTCAGACGCTATAGAGATGATGCAAACTGAGTTGTTAAAGCTAATGTATCCACACAGAAGAGGCTCGAAAATCTGGAGAATGCTTCAAAATATTTAAATCTATTTGGTGAAGGTTTTGTCAATTCCATCAGATGCTTTACCTCCTTTTACTAAGGCTTTTTTTTTTTTTTTACTGTCAGTAATAAGTGAAGGGCGGAATGAAATGCCTCAAGCGTCAGAATGTAATGATACTCTAGATTTGACTGCATATTTGGAACGATCTACAGAAATGGTGATTTAATCTAAAGGGTCACTAGAAGTTACTTTTGCTTTTTCTCAGGTTCGTGACACCATCCTAAAATTTTATTTTAGTCAAAGAGCAACTCTTTTCTTTGGACATAAAGTTTGGATCTTTCCAGATCCTTCTAGGGCCACCCAGTCTCATAGAAAGGCATTTCTGGCAATGCGCCAGGAGGCCATTGCTGTTGGGACTTTGTGTGTTATCTGATTTCCACGTAAATGTATTTTGCAGTTGGAGAATGTTAAGTATATCTTTTTGAATCTGATAAGTTGCATTCCTTTTTAGATTCTAAGAAATAATTGTAAGGAATCTAGAATGTTTTGTCTGAGATAGTTAACCTGCATTCCTTCTTGTTGTGAGATTTATATTTATTTTTTCTCTATTAAGTGTTCTGGCTTGGAACTTTCGGATCTCCCCTCCTTTTTGTGGAATTTAATTAGTGCTATTCAGATTTATTGTTTTCTATTATCCTAATATGCATTTGTCTATTCTGTTAGCACTTGAATTGCTGTAACAAGAGTATCTTGTATTGTTATTTTGAAAATCAATAAATATAAAGTAAAAAAAAAAATAGAGAATTTTTTTTATAGATTGCCACAGACAAGAATTTTTCAAACTGCCCTGAGTATTTAAAGAAGTCTTGTGGCTTGTGTGAGCATCAACTTTCATCTCCCCCAAGTGTTATCCAAATTGTCTGGTAGTCTTAGTGACTCCCCCCACCCCATGAAGCTCCTTTGGTTTGCGCAAACCGCCTTTTTCAGGCCCGGATGGAAAAATAACAATACCTCCTTGAGATGTTATTTTTTTTTTCAGAAAAAGGGCCTGCAAAGCATTTTTTACATGCTCATTTTCACAAAATACTACAGTAATGAGTACTTTGCATGCTTTTGCATTGTGGCAGCTCATTAATGTGGTACTTGAATAACCTTTCATATATAGTGGACTACGTGCAAAAGTTTACTTCTGCAAAGGGCACTTTTGTGGATTTTTTTTCACAAAAGGGGGCTTTGCACAAACTTTGTGCAAAACGCCTACATTTTTTGTATTTTTACACATTTATAGGTGTTTTGCTGAATTTTCATACAAAACCCCTTTTTGCGAAAATATTTTGCAGTTTTGTACAGCAGCCTTTAGGTCTGGTACATGGGGATTGCTTCTCAGTGTAGAGGAAAGTAGCGGGGGACCTACTACACTCCGGGTAAGGAGTTCAAAGGAGAGCAGAGAGCTCCAGGAGAGCAGAAATCGGTCCTGACTGCATGTTTACAACCATCTGTCTTAAATGTCAGCAAAGAGATGTGTCAGAGGACATTTTTGGAGCTAGAAGAGAAGCATGCAAGGGGGAGAAACGGGGTGGAATCAGGCCACCTGCTACAGAAGAGTATCAGCATCTGTCCATCAATCCATCTACAACCACCCTGTAATGTAGACACCTCAGAGGCTGCATCACACAGTCTGCTATTGCCAGAAAGCTCACAGAAATGAGCTCTGCATTCATACCAGAACAATTGGCCAAGTGACAAAAGCTTTTGAAGCTTAGACTGAACTTTAGCCTCAAGCTTTTGAACACCTATAGTGGTCTTTGGCTACACCAACAGTGTCAATGACAGCAAAGATCTCTGTCCTCTGGCAACCCATTGCTTTGAAATAGATTTACCTTGTGGAAAAGCAGATTTGGGGCTGGATTCACTAATGCCGCAAGGCATAGTGAATCCCGCGGTAACGGGGGGGGGGGGGGGGCGGTCCTGCACTAGCCGGCAGCAATCATACCGCAGCGGTGCGATCGCTGCTGGTGTCGCGCCAAATAACTTCACTATAAAAGGTGTAGTTATTCGTCGCGAAAATGACAGCGAAAAGCATGCGTACCTTTCACTGTCTGGGAAATCTTCGCAGAGGCAGCCCCAGTGCCGCCCCGACTCCTCCTCTTCCGGGGCTGACTCCGCCCCAAGCTAGCTATCGCATGCATGCGATAGCTTTAGAAAATGACCCCCCTAGTTTTGAAGTGTTCAAGTATGTCTTTTCTGTTGCCTCATTCTCTCCTTCTCTTCCATGTCTCTTCTGTCTTGCTGGTGCCCTATGAAAGCTTTCAACATTGGATGGGGAGGGGAGAAGATTATAAGAGGGGCATGGGCCTGGGCCCCCCCCCCCCCCCATAAAAAAGGCTATTACGGATAGACATTCCAGCAGAGGCAGAAGGAAAATACAGCTTGCTAGATATACAACTAAGGATTCTCTGTGCTTATCCAAAGTATTGAATAAGGCATGGGATAAACCCAGCAAGAAAACTGAAGAGCCAGCAGAAGAATCAGCAGCTGGGTCTGTCTGGTGGGCTGTACTTTCCTTTTCCTCTTCCCTTATGTCCTCTGCCTCCTTGGCAAAAACCTGTGTGTTTTTGGTTTGGATTTTTTTCTCTTCAGGAGCACTCTGGTCTTCTTCGAACTCCTCTCATGGAGTGTTTGCAATCCATGGTTACTAAAATGGCCCTCATAAGGGCCGCTAATGTTTTGTTGTTGTTTTTATCTTGAGCATGCTTCAACTTTGGTCATGTCCCTCTTTAGAGAGCTTTGGAGCAGGCAAGATATCTCTCTCCAGCATGCAGCCATAGAGGACCCAGCTCCCTGTAGAGCATTTGTAAGCTCCATACCAACAAATTTTATTGGACTGCTTTTGCTAAGGCATGGAGCAAACCATTTTTTTGGAAGTACCATGGGGTTGCTGTTTAGGGCGATTTCAACTTAAATGAGTACTATGCCTGATGCTGAAAGATAACATTGCATGTGGTTGAATTAACATCCTTTAATGCACTGGCGATTTTGTGATTGGATTGACCTGTGAACCGTCTTAACTGGAATCTCCATTTGTCATGTGTAAATGAATGCAAGAAAATTAACGAGACAGTTGGGCTCGACTGTTGTGAATCGGAGTCACATGAGAAAGGTACACCCAAAGCCAACGCTTTGAGAGAGATCCTGCCAGTCTGTGAGAGATATGTAGTGCAGGTTAAATGGAGAAGGTCTGCCAATTCTTTCCTCTGCATTGATGAGCAACCTCCATGTCCCAGGCATTCTTGCATACCACTTAGAAGGCCCTTGGTAAATAACAGACTTGTTTAACATCTACTTTGGATTAGTGTTTAACACCAGCCATTTACTGAGCATTCAAGAAATAACCTAGAGGGGTGAGCAAGCCATTCAATTTAATATCAGCTAAGTAACACCTCATTTGAATATGACATTCCTTCATTTGCATGTGCAGACATGCCAATTTTTGTATGCCCATACCAACATCTTCTAGGACCCCTTTAAAGTTCATCTTAAATCCTGCCTGCTTAGTTCTCTGTTTTTGGTGTGTACACACAGGCCTTAGCATGCATGGTAAAGCTTACTGCATAAGTCACTATGGGGGTCATTTATCAAAATGCGGTAAGGCGTTTTTGCATGCGTTAAGGGCTTATCGCATGCGAAAAGCCCCGTTAACGCATGCGAAAACGTGTTTACCGCATGCGATCGCACCATATCGTATGGTGCGATGCAAATTCCAAAAATAGGAGGATTTTAACAACACCTCTTTCAAATGCGTTAGGCTGTGCGATAGCTGCTGTGACATGTCATCACCATTTGCGATGTCTCCCGTAAGTCCGATTTCACAGCTTGGGGGGGAGGGAGGGAGGGAGAGGGAGAGGGAGAGGGAGAGGGAGAGAGAGAGAGAGAGAGAGAGAGAGACTGGCCATAATATCATGGCCCATAGGCAGGTATTTGTATTCCTATGGTAGGCCCACCTAGTAACTCGAGGTGGGGATTAGGTAAGTGTGTAGGGGGTTAGGGGCCACTTTGACATGCTACGTGACACCTACGAACAGAACAGTGGTCTCTTGTGAAGATTTGCTGGCCTTCGGAGTGAGGAAACTCACTCCAAGTTGAGATTTGGGCAATGTTCTTTCCACCTAGCTTGATGTTTCCACCTAGCTTGAAGCAAACTTTGTTATGCTTCTCTTTGATATGTTATTCATATGCTTTTGATCTCAACTCTCCCACTATGTAGACCCCTTGTTCATTGTAACTTTATCTTCTTAGTTAATTGGTTACCCCTTGTTTCAATGTAAACCGGTAAAATAAGACACTAGTCTTGAGCATCGGTATATCAAAAGAATTTTAAATAAATAAATAAAATGTTACCCAGGTAGAGAGTCCATCAAGCTAGGTTGAGAGAACATTGCTCTCTCTCTCTCTCTCCTGGGATCATTAAAAATGGTCCTCCAGTGGTTGAACACAGGAAATACAACAGGTCTGGCACGTATCGCAATTTGCATTAACTTAGCTCTTCGCCCAGGTAATTAGCGCAAATTGCGATAAATACTATATTAGCATAAAACACGCCCCTTTTGCTATCGCATGCGGTACTTACCGCATTTTGATAAATCCAGGCCTATGATTGTCTTGGTCTGTCATCTTGTCACTGGCAGCAATAAGGAAAATACTTTAATGGGGATCATTTAATAAGACTTTTTAAAGCTGGATTTGGGATAGAGAAGGCCTTCAGAACATGTGTTTTGCATAATTTATATATGGTACCTTTTGTTATATATCCATGTGTTATTTTTCTTATCCTAGGTACCTAAACCCGTAGACTACTCTGGACAGTCATGGTGAGTCATGAGTTTCATGCTGCAATAAAGACTGACAAAAAGAGCAAAAAAAGAGAGCAGTAAGGAATGAGAAAAAGACTCATTAATTTTTCTTTGGTCTTGAACAGCAAAAGACAATTATATCTTTTCTCCTGCTTTGTCTTTGATAAAAGCAAAAAACACTTATAAATTCTGCTGCATTTCAAGATGATCTGAATGCAAATAAAATGTACTTCCAGCAGCATGAAATATGAAGCATGGTTTCGCTAGGGGTATCAGCTGGTCTACAAAAGCTGTAAACCAGGAGGGCAAAATATAAACAACACTGCGTTATGATTAGTGATGTAACTGAAAGTAAAATATTTCAGTTGTAAAAGTAATTCTTGTTAGCACAATATAATATTTCTTTTGTATCCAGCTTTCCTCAGAAAACACTCAGAGTACCAAACAGCAAAGTAATGAACAATAACAATATCAGCGTATAAAACATATCTAAACACATTCTAATATATCGCCAAAATACAAGATCAAGCACTACCCCAAATAAGCCTCCCCAACCTGTCCCAATCCATCTACAGATCTGCAAGGGGCTGGGGCTGGGATTAAACACCCAACCCATAAACCAGTCCCCAAACCCTCGCAATGCCCTCAAAGCCCCTCATGATCTCCCCGAAAGCAGTGGTGATAAAAGTTATAAACTTTAGCAAGAAAGCTAAAGAACTTATACTGACTGGCTCTGTTGTGTTAATCATACGTTACAGGTACGCAGGAGCAATGGAAAGGTTACAAGCTGAGTCTGAACTTATGGACAAAGTTAACAGCACTTACCTTGTGCGATACAGGACGAAAGAGTCAGGGGAATACGCTATTAGTATTAAGTAAGTAACTGCTTCAGTTGCAGTTATGCAGGCAATGTGAGGATATTAATAGTCATGAAAGGTATGAGCAAGAATAAAAGCTAGGATAAATATATTTTTTAATTTTATGATCTGATTTATTTGTTATGATGGTAAGCCATATAAAGTGCTAGCCTGCTCCTCTAGCACTTCAGATGTATTAAGAACATATTTCACCAAGGATCCTCTTACGAGCTCCTCTGTCATGTACAAATTAGGGGCTCATTTGCGTCTTCATTAATTTTCAGTATGAACTAAAAATCATGTAATAGTTCAGATAGCCATAATTAGATTTAGATAAAAGCTCTTTTTCTCATGTAGACTTGTGCTCTTTTTCAGAATACGAGCTGCATCTTGAGCAATGGCCTAGTAAATATATTTTGTTAATGAGATGTCAGCCATGTATTGGCATGGATATACATTTTGTCTTGAGAATTAATTCATGTAATGTTATTGGGGCATGCCTGAAGGTAATTATTGATCTCTACTGATTAAAAACAAATTTATATTCATAAGTTATTCGTTGCCCATAGGTACAATAATGACGTGAAACACATCAAGATTTTAACAAGAGATGGCCTTTTTCTCATTACAGAAAATAGAAAATTTAAAAGTTTAATGGTAAGCATTGATTTGTTTCTGTTGCAACAACCCTGGGTCTGCTTTGTTTAACTGAAGTATTTCAATTCACTAACTTTTTAGAAATTTGCCAAAAATGTGCCAGTAGAAAGTCGCTGCTAAGTACTGGTGGAGTGAATGCAAAATTTCAAAATAGAAAAAAATGTAATTAACAGCCTTTCCTTACTACTAGACTATTACTATTTCTAAAGCCGCTACTACACATATACGGCACTATACAATTACACTTATGAGACAGTCTCTACTCCATGGAGCTCACAGTAGTCAAGACAAACAAGTAGTCAAGACAAACAAGTAGTCAAGTCATGACAAACAAGAGTCTATGCATGGATTATAGAGGTTACATTTAAACACAACTTCAAAAAGGTGAGTTTTTCAACTGGATTTGAATATGGCGAGAGAAGAAGCAGGACACACAGGTTCAGTAAGTCCATTCCATAAGTGGTGATGCGTACCAGTGCTGCTATATTGACGTTTGAAAAATAAATGCCCAGTGTGAGCTGTAGTACTTAATAGAAAACAGCTGAAAATGAGTAATCATGCAATTTTTGGGGTTTGGGGGTTTTTTTTTAGCCTTGAAAGATGAGGCTGTTTGATTTGGTATGAATCATTTGGGAAATCTTTTGCAGTAAGGACTTGGCATGTTAGTTTTCTGACTGTGGTATAATTTGGATTCTTTAGAGCTGTTGTAGATGAGTTTCCAAAATCACATAGGTCCCTTCTTAAGATTGGACATACCGTAGCTACCTCATATTTGGAGAACTCTTATATTAGATCAATTTTTAAAAAAGTGTCACAACCCACAAAGAATAGAGTTTTCTGCAGGATCAGATGTAACTACTTGACTTCTGTACTGTCGTAAAATTTGAAATTTAGGAAACAGCAACCAGATATTCAATAACTTGTGATAGAATTGTCAGACGGTAAAAAGACCAGTAAGCAGGGACCACTATCAGTGCTTGCACTCTTTTGATAGATGTGGGGAAATTGCATTTAAGAAGACGTCATTGATTATATTGTCTGTCCTGTAATTAGGCCCTATGTATCACCCATCTGATGGACCAAAGCAAAACTCTGGGAACTGTACCTATCCAGAAAGCGAACACAAGAAGAAATGCCATTTAGTTATTTTGTATGTTTAAATTAAATCACACTTGAATGCACTGTTCTGGATTTTGTGTTTCTTAAAGGAACTTGTGGAATATTATAAACATCAGTCCCTGAAGGAAGGATTCCGAAGTTTGGATACTACTCTTCAATTTCCATACAAGGAGCCAGAGAATTCAGCTAAACATAGGGGTAACAGAGCAAGCAGTAACTGTAAGTCTTCAAATGTTCATTAAAATCCTCTTCATCTCTGCAAAATAATGCTAAAACATCTGTACATTTTTATGACCATTTAATATGGTAATATATTTAGCTGTGATTTTTTTTTCTTTACTTTTTTTTTTTTTTTTTTGCAGATTAGCACTCTCAGCTGCACAAAAACATCTCTGAACATGTCTTGTTAGATTTTCTTGCTGCCAAAATTAAAATCAGCCTTGTATTTGAAAGCACATTAGGTCTGTGCCTGGGATGTTAATTGGTTATCTGCCTGCTTTTCACAAGCACTTAACCAACCTAAACAGTCTTCAATTAATTGTGCATTCATAAAAACTGGATATCCTAATACTATTCTTGGGTGTCTGTTTTAAAATCACATTTTCAACCAAGTGGACCTCATTTGTTATTATTTCTAATGCCATAACGCAAGTACATCAGTTGACTTTGTAAAAGAATCATGGCAACATTTGATTTATTAAAAACATATTTGATGAAGGGTAATTTTCTGTTGAATTAAATAATTCTTTTATTATTTTATAGTGAAATCAGTTTTGATAAGGCACTAATAGCTTCTTCTTTGTGGTTAACATCTGAACTTTTTAAATTGTTACTGCTATATTGTTTTATTCAAATTAATACAAGTGTGTGGCCAACCGACAGCTCGTGAGCTACATGCGGAGCTTTGATTTACTAAATGTGACTCTTCAGCCCTTCCCTATTCCTCTCTCCTGATGTGTGCCAGCTCACGGCCATAATGAGAGCGGAGCAGCTGCCCAGGGCACAAAGCCTTGAGGGCTGCTGGTATCAGGGACTGCTCACAACAAATGCACTGACTTCACCTGCTGCACGAGGAGGTGGAGGAAACTGGGTGACTGTGGCCAGCACAACCCTACCCTAATGGTGACCGGCAGTTCAGCACTTGGCTGCTTCTGCCCAGCTGCTGTGCCGCTCCTCAGGGAGAGGAGCGGAAGGAGGGTTGCTGGTAGGTAAAGGTGAGTTCTTATTCTAGTGCGGGGAAAGGGGTGGAACTGATGACCACCAGGGATTTAGGGGGCTCAAGCAACCACTGAGCGGATGGGAGCTAAGCTGGGGGATTTAGGACCAACTATTGGTGGGGTGGGGGGGGGGGGGCTGTGTCAGACTGTTGTAGAGGCCCACCGGGGGAAAGAAGAAGGGATAGAGAGAGGGGGAACTCTTGAGGTTGAGCACTGGTTAGGGAGGGGGGAAATCAAGGACCACTGTGGGCAGTGATATGAGAGGGGGACTGGGGATGGAGGACCACTGGTGGAGAGAGCAGGAGGACAGAGAGGGTGACCTCGGAGGTTGATCACTGAGTGAGGGTGGCACTTGAGGACAGCTGGGAGGGATCGAGGTCCACTGGAAGAATTATAAGGGGGGACTGGGAATGCAGGATCATAGCGGAGAGAAAAGGTGAATAAGCAGAAAGGAAGGATGGATCCTGAGGTTGAACACTGATGGGAGAGGAGGCTTGAAGACCACACGGGAGATCAAGGATGAGATTGGGATAATGATATGGGGGCTGCGGGACCACTGGCAGAGAGAGGAAGAGGCTAGAGAGTAAAGGGGGAGGTTGGCTAGGGATTGGACACTGGTGTGGGGAGTGATGGATGCTGGTGTAGGGGGAGGCTGAATGGGCATTGAGCACTAGTGGGCGGTGGGGAATGGCGGGGGATGATTTGCAACTGAATACCAGTGGGGGGGGGGGGGGAGGAGAATGGATAAAGATTGGATGGCAACCAGGTGGGCAGGGGGTGAGCACACAAACCTGACTGATGCGACTGCTGCAATGTCCAGCCACGGCACTGTATCACCCTGCTGTCTGCCTCCTGGCAATCTTCCTCCCTCTGAGCAGCCTGCTGGCTGCTGAGGAGGAGGAAGAGGATCGCCACAAGAAAGAGCTGATTGGTGCACTCTGCTATACTATAAAAATCCAGTGTACCCACCACCACCAATCTTAAACAACGTGGAAAAAATACTGCTAAATATTGAAATAAAAAATAGTTGAAAGAGAGCGGTGGTAGATGAGCAATTGATTGATGAATGTTTGTCGTCATATTGAGCATGATATAGATGCACTGAATGGCGATTTGATATATACATTTTTAAATGAAAAAGAAATGTTCAAAACATTTTTTCGGGTGGCACTGCAATTTAAGAATTTAGGGAGGATTGAGGTTTGTTAATGATTATAAGCTGAATAACGCTGGGTAACCTGGATGGTACCAAAAACACTGAAAACAGCGAATATATGAAACTACCACAGCTCTCTTTCAAATAGTTTTGCTTTAAATATTTAGCAGTATGTTCCACGCTGTTTAAGATTTTTATAATATTGGAATTTCACCTGCCAAGCGGAGATTCGGTTTGACACTCTGCTATACTGCAGGCTGCTGCTGCCTATCTCCCTCAGTAGACTTGGGTGAATGAACCAGGAGCTGCCCCTGCTAACCCCCCTGCCTTGCACCCCCATCAGCCTCTTGCAGGCACTAAGTGATCTCTTACTGCTGGCGTCTGCAAGCTGTGGTCCTTCCACGATCTGCTGCTGCCTTCAGCCCAAAAGCTCCAGAGACCCCAGGTTGGTTAGGATGATGCTGTGCAGAGGATGAGGAGGTGAAAGAGGGGATAGGGTCAGAGGGAGAGGGGGTGATGGAGACAAGGGAAGAGAGAAGGAAAGGGGATATGGGGGTAAGAGGGAAAAATGGGGTACTGGAGACAGGGTGGGAGAGAAACTCTAATAGAGAGATGGTGCGGGAAGCTGGTGAGGACAGGGTGGCTGGATTGAGAGGGGGGAGGGGGAGGGAACTGGTGGAGGTGATGGGGAAATTGAGAGCGTTGGTCCTTGGGGAAGGGAGGGGATCACCCTTGCTCCTCAAAGGTAAGACTCTGCTACTATGCATTCTGGGTTTTTGGCTCTTGACGTGCAAAACGATGGCCACCCCTGATACAGTGCTTACTCCAAAAGACAGATATTTCATGTTTTCACTTTAACTGAGGAAAAATATGTGTAGAAACAAATTAGCCCTTACATTAAATACCAGTAGGAACATTGAAAAATAAAAATGATCCGGGTGATATTGAAAAGCTGTTCTTTCATATATTAGAGCATGATATATTTTTAATCCTGCATTATAGTATGTTATTAACACACTATTGGATAATGTAAACTATTAGAAGTAACTTTTCTTCACAGCTGTGCAGTTGCAGATTATTTTGCATGATTTTTTTTGCCTGGTATTCCTCTTATTCCTTTATACCGCCAGCTGAATCAGAACCAGGGTGGGTATCCATTAGGGGTGTGCATTCGTTTTGAACTTAAATGTAAAACGCTTTTTTTTTTTTTAACTTAAAAAAGTGATGAGGCGAAAACGATCGGATTTCCAACTTATTCAACATAGCTATGTTGAATACGTTGGAAATCGCGATTGTTGATCCAAAATAAAAATTTAAACCCCTCACCTTCCTTAATCCCCCCCCAAAGACTTACCACAACTCCCTGGTGGTCCAGCGAGGAGTCAGGACGCCATTTCTGCCATTTCTGAACTCCTTTGCGAGGAGCACGTGACGTCGGCGCCACGTCGGAGTGACGCGGCGTCACGTGATTCCCCGCGGGTTCGCTCCGTTACCCTCGTTCGACCCAAAAGGAACTTTTGGCCAGCTTGGGGGGGCCCGGAGCGAACCCGCGGGGAATCACGTGACGCCGCGTCACTCCGACGTGACGCCGACGTCACGTGTTCCTTGCAAAGGAGGTCAGAAATGGCATCCTGACCCCGCTGGACCACCAGGGAGTTTTGGTAAGTCTTGGGGGGGGGGGGGGATTAAGGAGGGTGAGGGGTTTAAATTTTTATTTGCACATATGGACATAGACTCAACTTATGGAATTCTCCATATGTTCATATTGACCGCAAATGGGACCCCCTTTCGACTTATGGACTTATGAACATAAACATTTGCTCTGCACATCCCTAGTATCCATCTCTGTGAGCCTTCCTTCACAATTACTCAGAGAATCCCCCACCTCCATTTTATATCCCATTTCCTCGTTTAGGCCAGGCATCACAGCGAAAGTCCTCACATGTAATCGTGGTCCCTGAATCTGGCCACTAGATGACACTTTTGAGCGATGGCCAAGGCTTCCTTCTTCCTGGCGGCTGTAAACATTGTCCCCCGTGGCATCCAAAAGCCCTAACTGGCCTGGGGAGCAGAGTCCTGCCCCTGGAACTGAACCCAGTGCATGGCTCTCCTTGCTAAATTGAGTGTTCAGGAAGGTTTGGCATTCATTTTTATTGAGATTTGATCAGCTGAAGTCTGTTGTAAAAGCACTGACACTGAACCACCGGACTGACCTTGCATATTCTTTTTAACTGGTAAGATTAAATTGAGTTCTTGCTGGTCCAAGTGCTGTTATTTTGATATGCCAATACAGTCTGAAGAGACAAATGTGAGAAGTGTGCATTGCATTGAAACTTTGCATTGTATAGCATTGGTTTGTTCCAACTGCCCTGGTCTGTGGAAGAATGTACGATTGTAAATAGGTTGTATTTTCATGAGGGGTCAATTTAGCAAGAGATATTCCATTTTTCATGCTGCATTATGTATGTGGAAGCCTTAGCTGCTCCAGTGCAGGGTTTATGTATGTGGCAGGGATACTGTTAAGCCCAGTATTCATTAGGAACTGGCATCTAGGTTTATTACTGGCAAGATTCAATTCTATTTTTGGGCACTGGTCCCATGCTGAGGGGCTTGATATATTGCAAAAATTTGACTAGAGCATGCCGATTGACTGATTCTGCCTTTCCAATCTTTCAGACTACTGTGAAGCAGCATGTGGACTGCATGAAAGGCTTGAAGCAGGTTCTGATGAAATGTAAACAGGGTGATTTCTTTTTAATTGTAGTTTTTTTACTTCTTGTAAAAGGAAATGATTGCAGTAAAGGGATGAAGATGAACAGATTTCATAGCGATAGCATAAAACAAGGCTTCCCAAACCTATCCTGGTGACCCCTCAGCCAGTCGAGTTTTCTGGATATCCACGATGAATATGCATGAGATAATTTTGCAGGTACTGGACCTTCAATGTATGCACATTTATCCTGTGGCTATCTTGAAAATCCTACTGCCTGCAGGGTCGCAGGATATAAATAGTAACATAGTAATGATGGCAGCAAAGGACCAAAATGGTCCATCCAGTCTGCCCAGCAAGCTTCTTATAGTAGTATCTACCGAACAGGTTACCCCCATATTTCTCTTTAACTGGATGATGAGCCTTCTTGAAAATTCAGTCAGTGCTGCTTGACGTACTTTGCTAATGGACTTGGCTATAGAAGCAGTCCTGTGCTTTTTCCCTGATGTCTGTTCATCAGTACCCCAGATCATTAAAGTCAGGACCTCTTTCTACCCCAGCTCTCCATTCCCTGCCATCAAAGCGGAGAATGATGTTGCAGTTGTGTCAAGGGAATTGAGGCTTATTGATGAAGGGTAGTGATCCCTATACCTTTAGGTTAAGGGTAGTAACCGCCACACCAGCAAGTTACCCCCATGTGCTCTTTTCTTCATTTCCATCCTCTAGCCTTTAGGGATCCACAGTGCTTGGGAAGCCCTGGCATAAAGCTGCAATGATTGGTGCTTTTGGAAAGGTCCTCTGTATGATAATGACATACTTTGGGCCACTCATTCCTAAGAGACAAAGCATGAAAAATGCAAAGTTATCCCATTAGCAGTGTCCAAAAATAATTTGAGATTTTACAAGTTGGTCTTTGTGTATATAGTGACTTCTTTTCAATACTAGGTTTGCATTTTGACATTTGCTTTAATTGGAGCATGCTGCGATGCTTAAAGTTCAATGAAGAATTTACTGTTAACAGCCAAAGCTTGAATCTGTGTGCTTGCCTCTCATTGGGAACTCGCTGGCCTTTGTGTCAAATCAATGACTGCTCTTTCTGATGTGCCAAAGAAAATGTCACTGGTTGCCAGTGTTATCCCAGCACTTAGATAAATTGCAGTTTGTGTAAAATACGGCCACCAGAATACTGCTTGAGCTTTCAGAAGCACAGTAAAGATTGGCTGTTTACATTAGCCTTTATCTGAAGGTATATGGGCTTTTAGGGATGTTTGTCTTTCCATGGGGTAGCAGGATTTATTATAAGTTTTACAACTCATTTTTCAGTATTATGTATGTGGGTTTTCTGTTGGAATTCGTTGTTGTTTTATACTGTTATATTGTAATTTAAGATTGCTGTCACATTTTTATTGAATGTATCTGCCTGGAGCTTTTGTATGGGTAGGCAGTTTATAAATTGAAGGATTAGCACCAAATCCAGTATCTGTAGTGTTCCTTAGACATCATCTCCTAAGACTTACATCTAGAATACAAACTCAAGCTAGAGAGAGTTGAAAAGAATGTTTCCATTCAGGTCCATTAAAATACATGCCATAAGAAACCAAGCAGGCCTTCTGAATACTATAATCTAACACTCATAAATGATGCACGCCCATATTGTTGATGGCGTTTAACGAACTTCAGCAGAAGTTAAACTCTTTTTAACTGTATCTGGATGCAAGCAGATTTTTTTTCTATGCTGTATTATCGAGAACTGTTGTTTGTGTTCAGGAAAGAGACTAATCCTAGACTTTTCTCTTGCCCTGTGAACCTCCAAGAACGTTAACTTGTCTCGACTTCTGTGCAGACAGACATGTCACTGACCTGAACTACTGAACCAATCGTGTCACACTCTATTTGCAGTGCTTTCAATGCTTTTTTTATGGTGAATTTTCTCTGTAGAAATATTTTTGTTCATGGATAGTATTTTTCTTTCAAACAAGCCTGAGCCACTTCAATGCTCAGTGCCAAATGATAAGTTAGGGAGATTGTTAATTAATTAATTTATTTATTATTTTTAATTTTTATATACCGAAGTTCTTGTAAGAACTACAAATCACTCCGGTTTACATGAAACGATGAATTGCCCTAAAAAGAGAAGGGGGGCTTTACATGGAACAATATAACAAATTGCCAATTTAACATAGAACTAAATAAATATTATAGATAAATATTATAGATACAATTTAACAATTTAACATAGTAATAATGAAATAATATAGATACAATATAAATACAATATAAATACGAGAAACGTTTGAACTAAAATTGTTGTTAATCCATAGCTATAAATGTCCTTGCATAGACAATCAGCTTTTCCTTCAGATGGATGCAGCTTAACCTAAGACATAGGACATGGCATTTAAGCATGTACTAAGTATTTTAAAACTAGGATTCTTTCATAGCAGATAACCATTTCTGAAATTTAAAAATAGCAAGGGTAGTGAATCATTCTTGCTGAGATTTTCTGCTTGAAGATCAGCTTTAATGTATTTTAAAAGATCTGTCTGATCATAAGAGGCTTATCTGAATGAGGATAATGTGGGCAGAAGTTGACTGTAGAGCGCAGTATAACAGCAAAAAAATTGTCTTTTTTATTTTATTTATTGCAAACTTAACCAAATATAGAAGGGGTTTTCTTTTTATTTTTCAGTAAACCTTAAAGTGAAACTGTGAAAGAGATGGGTGAGCCAGGGATATCCCAGCAAATGTTTAATTGGATTCTAATTTTGTATTAGGCCCATCTGTTACAGTCGATTCATTCAGGGACAAACTAACCTTGTGTCATGTGAACAAGACAAAATCATCTTAGAATAATGTGGTGAGACTGACATCCCACACAGGAAAAACACTGGAAGGGACTAAAGAATGGATCCCAAATTCACTAGATGGCACTACAAGAATTGCAGAAGCCAAGCCCCAGGGAAGAGCATGCAAGTGAGAGTACACGAGAGAGCTTTGCTTCAGAAGCAACACATGGCCCCTAGGGCAGGGTTCGGGAAGTGAGTGGGCCCAAACTCCACGCCCATTCAGCCTTCAGATAGGGTAAATGGAAAGGAATTGCAGGTCAGAATGGTGTTTAGCAGAGAGGGGGCAAAAGAAGGAAAACCCCACCCAGTCAGGACAATGGAGACTCTCGACTGTTTAGCCAAATCAACCTGAGAAGTAGGAGGCCAACACCTGGCTCCAAGAATGAGAAAGCCACTTTGTGAAAGACCATAGCTATCCTTGTGTCTAAAAGCTCAGTTTTCTGTTTTGTCTGAAGCCAAAGAGCCAGACTGTTTCTTTGTCCATGTAATCAGGAGCCTGATCGTTCTATGTTCCTGCCATGAAGCGTCAGACTGTATTTATTTCCCTTTGGCCTATTTTTTTTTTTCATTTTATCTAAGGATAAGAGCTGAAGCTGGCTGTGGAATTGTAGACCTTTTACTAGCAATTTGTCACGGTGCTTGAAGACTGGAGGATGAACAATAGAGAATACCAGTTTTCAGAAGGGGCTCCAAGGGTGAGCCAGGAAACTATAGACCAGTCAACCTGACATTGGTGCCGGGATAAATAGTAAAAGCTATTCCTAAGAACAGCGTTACACTGATAGGCATGACTTAATGGGGAAGAATCAACATGGATTCAGAAGAGGAGGGATGTTTTGACTTACCCATCTATTAGAAGTTTTGGGAAGTGTAACCAAACATAGATAAGGAAGAGCGGTCAATATACAGGTACATTTTAAAAGGAGTGTGCATGCACCCATAAACGCGCATATTGGGCATGCGAGCAAAAATACGCTTCATTTTATATTGTGCGTGCAAGTACACACGTATTTAAAATATCCCTACCGTGCATATGTGTAGCGCCTTTACGCTTATACTCACACAAGTGACCGGGGGGGAGAGAGTGACACTCTCTATATATCCTACTGTAAGAGGGGCACTTTCAGCTCAGGGTGGGTTTGGGGGGGGGGGGTGTTACATTGGTCTGCCTAAGGTGCAAGGATCTGTAGACACTTATAACACTGCCCCCTCCCAAACGCATCCTGAGTTGGAAGTGCCCGTCTTACAGTGGGAGACATATAATGTATTTCTCTTTTTATTTGATTGTAAACCATTGTGAAGGCCTTGCCGATGTGAAGGTATAGAAAAAACAATAAACCATAAACCATATAGAGTGTCATATTGTCTTTCTAACAGAGGCTGTCCCTCTCTCTCTCTCTCGCTCCATGGCCACTTGTGAATATTGTTTCAAGGCATATCATGGGATCCAAGAGGATCTTGGGATACTTGTTTCAGATCCATGTACTTATATAGTTGGGTGTGCACATCCTGGATATGCTACATTAGTTCTGAGTGTAACTTCTTTTTTATAATCATAATCCTATAACTTGTGTTAAAAAAATGTATATGCATAAATAGTGCCCCTCCCCACTTCACCATATACCCCATGAGTAAAACCTGCAGTGGATAATTAGTTGCTTCATATCCTAAATCCTGACTCAGCCGAGTTTTTGCACTGGCCGTGTCTGCTTTGGGGAAATTATTCTTTCACAAATAGGGAAATATTTCATGGAATGCAGTCCAAAAACAAGGTAGTGGTACCCAGTAATAAAACATCAAAGTAATAACGCTGAGACAGTGTAAGTTCAGTCGTTACATCTTTTACACTGCTGGACCAGTGCAGACAGAATCTTTTATCTACAGCACCAGTATAGACACTTATATTTCTTCTCTCCAGTACAAGGAATGGCTGGCATCAATGCCAAGAGACTATTGTCAAACAGGCTTATTAACTGTCATTTGGAGCCCCAATTATTGATAACATAATCACAAGTCCTGTCAAGAATGCCATTCACAAATTCTGTCAGGTCACATGGTCATCCACAAGCAATCCATATATATTAGCAATTTTGAGGCTTACAGGGTCATTTTTCAAATCATGTTAAGGCCTCAATGGGTGATAATAGGCTCTAACACATGTTATATCATGCATATCATGCAATATTGCCACGATAGTGCACTATCATGGCGATATCGCGCAATATATGAGATATTTTGCATGTCCCCGCCCAGATACCCTCCCCTATTGCCACACCCTTCTTTGCATGCAATTTGCAATCACGAATAATTCAAATGCATGCAAAGAAGGTCTTTACTAGGCAATTCTATGCAAATATTTTATCACAGCCGAACGAGAAGGTGGTCAGCTGTGATAAAATAACAACACCTCTCTGGCATGCGTTAGATGTGCGGCGGGAGGCCCAGGACCCTAACACGGGGACCAAGGCTCCCGCCAGACATTTAACTTTACAGGGAAAAAATTTTTAAAAACCACAGCCAAATGGGGATGTTTAGCAGGAGTCATTGCTGACCCTTGTTTCAACCCAGGGCTGCCGGATGAGGCAGTCCCGACTCCCCAAAAAAGAAAAAGTGGACAGAAAGCATGCGGCGGTGGTGACGGCTCCCCCCTCCCTGGTCTGCCCAAATATCCGTGTACAAACCCCCTCCCTCTGGCCCCCCAATATCCTCAGACCCCACCCCCTCCCCCTATAATGAGTATCTCATGTTCACAAGACGTCTCTACCTAACAGGGAGCGTGTAACATACGCATGCTAGCTGAGGAAAACTTGAGGTTATGCATGGCCCCACCTCTAGAACACTCATGCTCTGCCCCTTTTCCAGCTTTTCCAGCTTTTCCACCTCAATGTACGCACGCCCTTCCCGGCTATTTTAAATTGCGTAGCTTCCGCTTGGGCCACTTACAGCATAAGTGGCCATTTTTGCACTCGCAAGGCTTTTAAAATCTACCTTTTAGCTTGAACATCCAAAACCTTAACTGAGAATTCTGAAAACTCCAATTGTGATTTTTGTAAATGTGGCTGGACCCTCTGGTCCGCCGCTAGATGTCCCTAGGTCCCAGTTCAGATATTTCAACACTATGAGCCCTCCGTCCCCCTCAGCCTCCTCCTTCCCTGGACAGCTGGGATTGGTTGCCTTTGCCTATTTAACCCCGCCATTTTGTCATTCATTGCATGGCTAGAATTAGTTTTGGTTAGATACAGAGCAGGAAGGATGTCTGTTTTTTCCCTCCCTGGTGACGCCTCCCTGCCTCATCAGGCATTTGCTCTTTGAAGAGGACTTTCACTGTGCACTCTCTGTTCTGAGTTGCAGTACGATAGACTTTTTGCCAGAACCCCTGTAGGACTTCCGTACCAGGACTGAAAACCAGTGAGCCCATTCACTCCCTGAATGTGGCAAGCACCTGTGACAAGCTTGGTGGCATGAGATGTTTGATGGCCAGAAGTTATCTATTTTGGGGAAGGTCATCCTCACTGGCTGGACACAGAGGACAGGGGCTGAAGATCAGTGAGCCCATTAACCCCTTGAATTAAGGAAGTATTTTCTCTTTTGCTGTGAGGACAGTTTTTAGCCATCTCTTCTCACTGGAAGCCAGGCTGGAATAGTAGATTCTCAATTCATAAGACTTTTCAGTACGAGAAGTTACTATTTAAAATAACTAAGGAGACAAAGTAAGACCTGCAGATTCTCATCCAGATCTCCACCTATATTTATTTATTATATACCAACATTCGATCTGAGATATCACATCAGTTTACATTCAGGTACTGTAGGTATTTCCCTATCCCCAGAGGGCTTACAATCTAAGTTTTCTTTTGTACCTGAAGCTATGGAGGGTAACGTGACTTGCTCAAGGTCAGAAGGAGCGACAGCGAGACTCAAACCCTGGTTTCCTGGTTCGTAGCCCACTGCTCTAACCACTAGGCTATTCCTCCTTCCTGGGACCAGGACACAGGGCTGGAGGTTTGAGAATGATCTGGAGACTCAGGTTTATCTGTGTTCAAAGGGACCCCTCTACTAGGATTCCCAGTAGGTCACTGGGAAGTGAGGATACAGCGGCACAAGATGGTTTTGCCCAGCCCTTCTCTGAAAATTCTTCAACACCTTAACCCTGGTCTCCTGGTTCGTAGCCCACTGCTCTAATCACTAGGCTATTCCTCCTCCCTGGGATCAGGACACAGGGCTAGGGGTTTGGAAATGATCTGGAGACTCAGGTTTATCTGTGTTCAAAGGGACCCATCTACTAGGATTCCCAGTAGGTCACTGGGAGAGCTTTTGTGCACTTAAATATCACTATGAGAAGCTCAGCCCAGTTTGCTGAAGTAAAGGTCACCTACCCAGGAAAGACACCTCTATCTGTACTAAATTCAGGTGTAACTGCATATAAAATAGACTTTAATGTGAGCTTTTTACAAATCAGTAAACCTATGATTTAACACACAGTGCCTTGTCCAGTCTGGTTTGTCCCAGCATCTCTCCCCTTGGAATGCTGCAGTTATCAGCACACACAGGGAATAACACTCCGCTGCCCGGGCCATAAGCGAGAGCTTCCCCCCTCAGAAAGAATCCACCCTAGGGAGATAGAGAGTCGTGTATGGGAGGAGCGTAGCTGGAGCAGGCCCGAAGAATAAATACGTTTGTGGGCCCTTGGGGTTAAAACCTCCACTAAAGGCTGCATAAAGTTTCTGAAAGATTTGTCTGAGAAACCGCATGAAGACCCAGCTGAGCTGAGAGCCTAGCAACAGCTTCCCAGATTGTGTCCAGAGTTGTAGTGGCAGGTTTAGTAAGTAAAAAGTCTTGAGACCCCTTTGACCAACCTGGATCTGTCCTTAAGGAGCTGAAGAAATTTCAGAGAAGGGCTGGGCAAAACCATCTTGTGCTGCTGTAATCTTGCTTCCTACTCTTTCTTGCCCCACAATGGATGCAGTCAGAACCTCTGAAGCGCCTTAGTTGGTAGCCATCTTCTAGCTTCTTAGCAAATGCAGCACAGACGCCACTAGTTGCACCCATTGATTGGGGGGGGGGGGGTTTGCAGTGCGGCCATCTGGGGGATAAAGTAATATCAGTGTCTGGAGAACCCAATGCCGAGCCTTCGTGCACCAGCATCTCCAAGACATATCCGCATTGGAACGAAGAAGCTGTGCTGACAACAAACTTGTGCTGAAGAGGAAACTTCAGGGAAGGTACGAGCCTTCGCCTTTTCTCTTTCCCATAGAGTTCAGAGGAAAATTTTAGCAAAAAGAAAAGAAATTGCATTTAAACACAAGCAGCCTCAACAGAGAGAAAGGTGCCTGCAGCCATCTTGAAACGCCCCCCCACTGGACACCGAGATAGGCACATTTGAAGAAGAGAAAAGAGTCATGTGATCACAAAAGCTCAAATACAAAGATATGAAGGGTCATTAAAAAAAAGCCATTTAATCCACAGCAGGATCCACTATATCACAGAGAGATTTGTCTAAAACTCTTCCAATGATGGTCATTGCACCACCTCCACAGGGCCTGATTTACTAAGGTTTTCTTTCCAGTCTGTGTGCATTGGAAAAAGCTTGATAAATCACATCCTAATTAATACTTTCTTCATCCAAATCCAGGAAAGAGGAGGCATTTTTGACATGAACTATCTCCATAAAAAAGAGAATTTTTTTCTGATACAGAAAAATAAATATTGGCTTAAAGAAAAACATTGCTGGTTTTGCAGAATAAAAAGCACTGAAAACTGATATATAGCAAGAAAACATTTCACTGAGCGTTTAATAAATGAAAATGGCAAATCAACATTCAGCCCATTAGGTATGTTATGCTTAATCAGTTTCTCTCCTGCTTGCATTTTGGATGCATTTCACATCCTCATTTAATGTGCCAATTTTCAAAATTCGCATAACATTTCATTTTCAGATGGATGTGTTTCAGTTATTTGTACAAAGCCTACTAGAAATAATATTGAGATTGAGGTGGCCTGCAAATTCCAATTATTACTACTACTGTTCATTTGAAATACTAATTGCACTCAGTCTCCTGTTGACGAGGCGCTCACACTCAGTACCAGATAATGATACATTGAAATACAAAACTGAAAGAAACGAATTACAAATCTCAACAGTGAGACTTAATAAGATTACTGTGCAGCCTGCACTAGAAGGCCTTAATCCATCTAGAATAGATTCTCTAATAGATGCTGGGCATGCACTGTAAATTGGCATTTTATAGTAACAAAGTCTGCATTGAAGGGCTCAAAAAAAAACCAAATGGAACACTGATACCAAGAAACCTCTTTTCAAAGAATTGTTACCTTTGACATACCTTGCAAATGAATTTGGATTATTTTTTAAAGGCGCAGTCTTCTGTGCTTCATTGTCCTAAGAATAATCTATAAATGTTGCTCTATGTGAACTTTTGAGTTCCCTTTTTCACTTGCATGTATCTGTGGATTATTCACATGATGATCCCGTACCAAGAATCACTACCTACAAATAATCCTGTTTTCTCCAGCACTAATACTCGTACCGGAACGCAACACTGCAAATGATTTTGAGAGGCATTCCATGTGAGCTTCCTGCACTTGAGTTAATGCTTAAAATTCAAATGTATTTCAAACTCCTCCTTTATCAAAGGTAAAAGGGTAACAGTAGTGTAAACTGGAATGGACCCTTGAGAATAGAGCTTACGAGTAAACAGCATGTAAGAAAATACTTGCACTTACCTGTTTTTGCATAATTTTAAATTTAAAAAAATCCCTAGAAGGTTTAAAATGGCAAGCATTTTGAGTGGATGCTTACCAGATAAAAATCTGGAAAAATCAGCAATCTTCCCTGTACCAGTGGTTCACAAACTTCTACTTTTCTAAGATCCCTTTCACTTTTCTTTGGCGAATCAGACATGCGCCAGTGGTGTTGGCAGAAGTGTTCTGTCTCCCAGGATCATGAGAAAATCCGAGCAGACTTCTGATAACCTTGAGCTTAGCAAAAGTGAAGGACTTTGTTCCGCATTTTCTGGAAGACACGATAGGGCCAGAAATTGCCAGGTAAGTGCTATTGCAGGCCTGGTCTGCTTTACTTTATTCTTTCATCTCGGTGACCCACCTGCTGATGATGAGCGCCATTTTCATGGGTACCGGAAAACACTTGCGTAGCATCCGCCTTCTCTTACTCGCTCACCTGGATTTTTTTTTCCTCTTGCCTTCCCACGTCTTCTCTTTCCCTTCCCCAGTTTCCCTCATCTTCCTCAGGTACGCTAAGAGGAAATGGCCTCCGCCAGGCCGTTGCTCCTTTTCTGAAGGGCGGCGTAGGTTTCCTGCTCCTTTTGCTTGCTCTGATCAGTGGCACAGAACTGCTGCTCTGCTCACTGACTGTCCTTCTTCCAAAGCGGGGCTGTCATGTCATCTAGGCAGGACCTCTAGAGGCCGTGGCACCACTCTTTGAAGTTCCCTTCTGATCTTTTTATCTTTTTAACATCTATTGACAAAAAAAACCCCTTAAAAACACTTCTTAAACCACTGTAATTGAAATACATTTTAATCACCATCATTGTTGATTTTATTCTTGAACAATTAGTGACCTTTTTTAACCTTTTATGCCAATTGTTTTCTATATTTTTAACCATTTTTGGTGTAATATGGGTTAGTTGTTATGCAAAAAACATCCAACGTTCAGGATTTGCAGAACGTTTCAAGTTACTCTGTCATAGCTGTCCCTGCCTTACATAAGTAAGCATCCTAGAAATGCAAACAGTTTTAGTAATGTGATATCTGTCATTTCCTCTTTTGTTACAAGATATCACATGTTAGCTCATGGTACAGTAATTCCTACAGTAGTTAATGGGTTTTAATGCAATGCGATGTGTTCTGGGAATAATCAGAAAATAATTTATATCCCATCTGTACATTTTACCAAGATTTCAAGAGGTGTGAAGACGAGAGGAATCCATTCTATATTTAAAATGCTAAGTTAGTTACCACCATCGTATGTGGTGATAGCTGCAAAGCATGCTTAAATTATTAATTTACAGTGGCATTATTTTTTCAAAATATCAGTTTGTAAGGTTTAATGGAGCGTGACATGATAGAGTAAACACCAAACCTGCAAAAAGAATTTTATTTTAAGCCTGCGAACAAAATTAAATAAGGAATGTTTGGATTACCAGTAGTGCCTGTGTCTTGCGGTGTTTTCTGTGATGTATTTACAGCTTTTCAGAAGCTGTGTCAGAGCACCCAAACACATACACACACGTTTATATATCTAAAAATATATATACATAAAGGAGTTATGTGCGTAAAAGTAACATATACCATAGCAATTTTCAAAAGCCCATTTATGCATGTAAAATCCTTTTGAATATTACCTCGCAAGAGTTGATACCGTTTTTTAAACTATAGCATTGGAAGCAAAATCCTGCTATCAAATATGGGAAGAGATTTGCCCTACTAAAGTTTTGGGACAGGAGTTCAAGGCTTCCATTTACTGATGACCCTGTGTTTAACCTTGGGCTAATCATTTGGACATTTGAGGATAATTTTCAATGGGATCTTCATTGTCTAGATAGATTCCCCAGCCTCAAAATTGCACCTTGAAAAATCACTAAATCTAACTGACTGGTTCCACTAAGTAGCTAGATTTATCTGCTGCAAAAAGTAATCATCCTGGGAATGGAGATTGGTCAAGGGAGGGAAAATACATGTCTAGATTTGATTTTGAAATCTTCTTTATATATATACATTTTTTTTTCAAGTGCACAGCAAATCTACAGAAATAACAGATGGAGGGTGCAGAAGTACCTTTCACCGGCACGGGTTACTCAAAATTACAACGCTCTGTCTCTCAAGGCTCTGTCTCCTTGCGTCTCACTTTATCTAACTATAATTGGACAGATCTAATAATTTTGTACCTTCTCGTCTCTCTTTTGGAAGCTTATATACAGTCCAGGCACCAGATGCGTGCTACAAGACTCTTTGCCCCCTAGGGGCGACTGCATGTATGTTTCTGAATAATTAAAAATTGTAAAGACTGTCTGAGTGAAAGGCATGGATAAAGCTAAGTTGTTGTTGTTATTGATGTATACATACAAGCATACATAAGCTCTCTGATACAAAATAGATAACTACATGCAAAGGGTGTGAACATTACTATGCAGACATTTCTGCACACTTTTATAATTCTGTATATTGGATTGTGTACTATGCTGATGTTTGCACATTTTATGCTTTTGACATACCTGTACTTGCTCTTGAAAAAAATAGATAATATCCAATATCCCACAGTAAATAAATGTTTAAATAAGAAAGGTAGAGGTAAAAAAAAAAAAAAAGGATATGGCATATTTACCGAGTAATTGCATTGCTATATATTGTGCAAAAATGTTTTGGTAACAAGAAAAATAGTTATACCATATTAAAAATGATTGGGCATATATTTATTTTTGTGTTTTGTTAATCTTAATTGAAAGAAAGAATTTGTCAGAGAAATGTAGCAAAATATTGGAACAGCTCCCCCATGAGGAAAGGCTGAAGAGGTTAGGGCTGTTCAGCTTGGAGAAGAGAAGGCTGAGGGGGAATATGATAGAGGTGTTTAAGATCATGAGAGGTCTATAACGGGTAAATGTGAATCGGTTATTTACACTTTCAGATAATAGAAGGACTAGGGGGCATTCCATGAAGTTAGCAAGTAGCACATTTAAGACTAATTGGAGAAAATTCTTTTTCATTCAATGCACAATTAAACTCTGGAATTTGTTGCCAGAGAATGTGGTTAGTGCAGTTAGTGTAGTTGGGTTCAAAAAAGGTTTGGATAAGTTCTTGGAGGAGAAGTCCATTAACTGCTATTAATCAAGTTTACTTAGGGAATAGCCACTGCTATTAATCGCATCACTAGCTTGGGATCTTCTTAGTGTCTGGGTAATAGCCAGGTTCTTATGGCCTGGTTTGACCTCTGTTGGAGAACCAACCACAAGCAACCGAGCTGCAGCCAGCATTCAAACAGTAAATGTAGAAACCCAACACGAATGCTGGAATGAAGTAATACAGTCCCGATACTTCAAATAAGTATATAATTGCGAAGTTTATTTTATTCAAAAATCGGCAACTCCATTGTTAAATGAACAGTCTTATATGCACGCGGGGTCCCCCGACACGGACCCGTGTTTCGCCAGCGGCTGCGTCGGGAGGGATGCCCACAGTATTAAACAGGAAAATCTAGAAACAAATAATAAAGGACTGTGTAAACAATGGTAGCGGTACAGAGTGAATACAGATAAATGCACGCATAAGTTATTACCTTTAGACGGTGTTCATAAGTTCATGGCATGGAGTGCAATGAAGGAAGGATCACAATCAACTTAAAAGCTGTCAAAACTCGCGCCAACCAGATTCTACAGACCAATCAGAGTAGAGGAACAACCGACCAATCACAGGTGGAAAGGAGACAACTGTAGCCTATCAAAATCATGTAAAATGAAACCATTCGATTTCTTTGTTGAGGCCCTTTGGTGACACACTATCTAAACGATGTATCCATCTTTGTTCACAACGTAGCAATAAAGTGTCAAAATCACCCCCTCGCAAGGAGGGGGAAACAATTTCTAAAACAAAGAAAAATAAATCAGATACTGTGTGAGATTGTGATAACCAATGATCAACAAGAGGGGCCAGGATACGGGAGTGTTTTATGTTATGTTATGTTATGTTTTATGTCTCCTTTCCACCTGTGATTGGTCGGTTGTTCCTCTACTCTGATTGGTCTGTAGAATCTGGTTGGCGCGAGTTTTGACAGCTTTTAAGTTGATTGTGATCCTTCCTTCATTGCACTCCATGCCATGAACTTATGAACACCGTCTAAAGGTAATAACTTATGCGTGCATTTATCTGTATTCACTCTGTACCGCTACCATTGTTTACACAGTCCTTTATTATTTGTTTCTAGATTTTCCTGTTTAATACTGTGGGCATCCCTCCCGACGCAGCCGCTGGCGAAACACGGGTCCGTGTCGGGGGACCCCGCGTGCATATAAGACTGTTCATTTAACAATGAAGTTGCCGATTTTTGAATAAAATAAACTTCGCAATTATATACTTATTTGAAGTATCGGGACTGTATTACTTCATTGACCTCTGTTGGAAACAGGAAGCTGGGCTTGATGGACCCTTGGTCTGACCCAGAATGGCAATTTCTTATGTTCTTACCCCTACTCTCCATCTTTTCCTCTACCCTCTATTTCTCTGTATCTGTCTCCTCTGCTCACCATCCTCACCTGTTCACTTCTTTCCCTCCTCTCCATCTCTCCCTACCAATCTGTCTCATTTCCCTCCATCCCCACCTGTTCACTTCTTTCACTTCCTTCTAATATCTTTCACATCTCATCATTTTCTTATTCCTCCTTTTCCCCCGTGGCTCTCACTGCCCTCATTTTCCCCATATTTCTTCTCCCACACTGCTCGTCCCTCCAAGTTTTCTGTCTCCTCCTCAGCCCTCTGTCTGTTACCTCCTCCAGCTATTTATAGCCCCCGCTTGTCTCTCCCATATCTCTAGTTCCCCTTGTCTTTTACCCCTCCAAACAATTCCTATCTCCCTTCTTTCTGGTCCCCAACCCCTCTCACCAGACCATAGCTCTCAATTTTCTCTTTCCTCCCTCCCGGGACAATTCCTTTCCCTTCTGTCTTGGCCCCAGGACTCCATCTTTCCCTTCATGCTATTTCTCTTCTCCCCTCTGTCTTCAGTCCCCACCCATTTCCAAATCATCTGGTGCGTGGCCTTGAGGTGGCTGCTGCTGCCTCCCCGCCCACCTGCCCCCATCCTGAGCAGTCTTCGGTAGCGGCAGCTTGCCAGTGTGGGCAATAGAGTTGGCGAGGGAACCCTTGGGCCCCTGGCAGCACTGCATCCTGCGCTGATTGCATGGTGCCCTCTTTATAATGCCGGAAGTGCATCCTGTGGGAAATGCAGGGTGCCGAGCTGGAGCCTGCAGCAGGTGCAGGCCTCGCTGGTTTCAGCGTCAGTTCCTCTGTCGTCCACCGCGGCTTGAGACGTTCTGGGGGACCCCGAGAGAGAGGCAGAGGAAAGGAGAGGCTTCCTCTTCTCATGGTCCCACAGCATCTGGATGTGGCTGGCGCTTCTGGAGTTGGCAAGGTCCCGCAAGCGTTTTGTAGGGACACGGCCCTCCCGCTGTTTGTTCCTGAATGTAAATGGGACAAACACAGGCGATCCCTAGTGGTGGGGAGGCACAGGTCAAGCTGGATGCCAGGAAGACGGTCAGTGCTGCAGTAGGTACGGGAAATGGGCAGATTAGATGGGTCTCGCGGTAATTACCTGCTGTTATCTTTTATGTTTCTGTGGCTGTTGGCAGGGCCTCACGGCATATGCAGATCTGCCAAATGACCCCGTTTTTAAGGGGAGACTTTATGACGGTCCTGACTTTGATTCACCCTTCTGGAAAAAGTTGGATTGTAAATACCAAAATGCATTGGGATATCAATTCTTAAACCAGGAATAGTCTGAAGTCTCCCTGCAGAAACTGGGTCACTTGGTAGCGCCACTTATGCCACGTGCTCTGATAACCATTGACAGCAGCAAGACTTGTTTTGCCCATTGGCAGATGGAGCTGATTTCCTTCAGCACTGGGAATCAACTAATGAAGGAAACATAATCTGCTTTGTGTATGAGAATGAACAGCTTTGCATTTATAAATTCATTTCATCTAGTGATTCGATTGGCAGTTTTCTCTGCCTTTTTTTTTCTTTTAAATTATAGGATTTTGAAGGAAAGATGTTTTAAACAACTCATTTTAATTCCAGACCTTATGCTAAATCATTTCTATCTCAGACCTCCTTTAAAAAAAAAAAAAAAAAAAAGGCCTTGCATTTCCTTATTGCTACTGATTTAAACAGATTGAAATCCTTAACCAAATCATTTTTGTTAATACTTAAGCGTTATTTTGCTTTTCTCTTTTCTCTTTCTTTCTCTAAGCCCCCTCTTTGTTGTGTGGGTTTTCTTTTGTAACTCCTCCAGACTACAGCTTTGTTCCCCCTTCCTCCGCTCCTTTCTGGTCAGGTACTGCTTTATATTGCTTCTACATTATTTTATGAATCTGCTTGTATTGCTTACAAAATGCCTTTGCTTTCCTGTGTTGGATAACGTAACGCGCTCGTAACACTTTGTGGCAGGTGTGTTCCCCGTGTTTTACAGAACGTCATCGGTCATCGCGTTCATTTTTATTTCATTTTTCATGTTCGTCTGTTTGCTTGTTTTTACGTTGCTTTTCTTTATTGTTCCTTTTGTCCATTCTTTCATTTTGGAAGCATGCAGTAAGCTGGGACTGACGGGCTGTGGATCAGAAAGAGATGTGTGGCGCCCCCCCTCCCATCCCCTCCCCCCATTTCAGTGCCGCTTATCAGTAAGGGATGGGAGTATCTCTTAGAGATGTAAGTCTTAGCCATGTTATTGTCTGCACAGAAGAGACTTCAGAAACAAACATGGTTCCAAGCCACCCTCATCTCTGCACTCCTCCCTTTCCTTAGGCCCTTTGGTTTCAAATGAAAAGCCGAATGGGAGAACCGGGCATCACCCAGAAAGGGTATTTTTAAATATAATACTGCACCCCTCTCCCTCGCCGGTTCTCAGCTGGCTGTTTGCTTGGAAACCAGAAAACGAGAGAGAGAGAGATGGGATGAGAGATCATTCCATACCGTAATGGAATGGTAGGAGCACAAGATGGCGCCGGCCACCATTGCTCCTACCATTTGACAGGGGCTGACCAATGGCACTGGTAGCCCCTGTGACATAGAAGGTCAAAGGCTATTGGCCCTATTTGAATACCGGCAGCCAAGGGTGTGTGCAGGAGATGGCTCCCGGACCCCTCGCTGGACCACCAGGGAGTTGTCGTAAGTCTTGGGGGGGTCAGGAGGGTGGGGGGTTGTACTTAATTCAATTTTAGCCAGGAAATGAAAAAGAATTAACGTATGTATGTATCGGGGGTCCCCCTTGCCAAATGCAACGTATCTGCCTGCCCGACGAATACGAATCCTGAATGCAACGTATGGCGGCCCTCTGCACATCCCTATTTGGCGTCACCCAGTAATTGCTCTTTTCAATTGAGACTAGGCATAAAAATGCTAGTAAATGAATGAACTGCCAAAGCACCCCAAGGTAATGAACTATTGAAAACTGAACTCTTAAAGAAATAGATGTTTTATTAGTATAGTGCTGTCCATGCACCCTGTTCTGGGAAATAAATCTCATGATTCTAAGCAACTTGCCCCTAAAGGTTAAGAACGAGTTAATCTGGAGCACAGAAAGATTATTTAGGCTACAGAGGGACTTAACAGTTATAGAATTCAAACAGTATCTCCAGATTTCAGAGCTGTCTCTGTTGCTCACTGAGGAGAAAATTTCATTGTAGCCAAAAAAAAGAGTTGCTCTGTTAAATGCTTACCAGATGAAGGAATAAACTACAAGAAATGCTTTGTTAAACATAGAAACATAGAAATGACGGCAGAAGAAGACCAAATGGCCCATCCAGTCTGCCCAGCAAGCTTTCGCATTCTTTTTTTTTTTCTCATACTTATCTGTTACTCTTGGCCCTTAGTAACCTTTTGGTTCTATTTCCCTTCCACCCCCACCATTAATGTAGAGAGCAGTGTTGGAACTGCATCTAAACGAAATATCTAGCTTAATTAGTTAGGGGTAGTAACCGCCGCAATAAGCAAGCTACACCCATGCTTATTTGTTTACCCAGACTATGTAATTCAGTCCTTGTTGATTGTTGTCTGTATAAACCGGAGTGAAGGCAGAACGCTATACTTCGGTATATTAAAAAATCCAAATAAAATATATAGATCCACTTTTCTTCATTCCCCCTGCCATTGAAGCAGAGAGCTTTGCTGGATATGCATTGAAAGTGAAGTATCAGTCTTTCTCCCCTGCCCTTGAAGCAGAGAGCTATGCTGGATATGCATTGAAAGTGAAGTATCAGGCTTATTTGGTTTGGGGTAGTAACCGCCCTAACAAGCAAGCTACTCCCCGCTTTTTTTGTGAATGGAAATCCTTTTTTCCACATTAGGCTGTTGAAGCTTAGAGCAATGTTGGAGTTGCATTAACCGTGTGTATGTTTATTGAATAAGGGTATTATCTCCAGGTAGTAGCCGTCATTCCCGCGAGCCACCCACTTTTCATTCACATCCTCTAGACTTTATGGATCCACAGTGTTTATCCCATGCCCCTTTGAAGTCCTTCACAGTTCTGGTCTTCACCACTTCCTCTGGAAGGGCATTCCAGGCATCCACCACCCTCTCTGTGAAGAAATACTTCCTGACATTGGTTCTGAATCTTCCTCCCTGGAGTTTTAAATCGTGACCCCTGGTTCTGCTGATTTTTTTCTGACGGAAAAGGTTTGTCTTTAACTTTGGATCATTAAAACCTTTCAAGTATATGAAAGTCTGTATCATATCACCCCTGCTCCTCCTTTCCTCTAGGGTGTACATATTTAGATTCTTCAATCTCTCCTCATAAGACATTCAATGAAGACCATCCACCTTTTTGGTCGCCCTTCTCTGGACCGCCTCCATCCTGTCTTTGTCCCTTGGGAGATACGGTCTCCAGAACTGAGCACAGTACTCCAGGTGAGGCTTCACCAAGGACCTGTACAAGGGGATAATCACTTCCCTTTTCTTACTCAATATTCCTCTCTCTATACAGCCCAGCATTCTTCTGGTTTAGCTATCGCCTTGTCACATTGTTTCGCCAACTTCAGATCATTAGACACTATCACCCCAAGGTCTCTCTCCTGCTCCGTGCACATCAGCCCTTCATCCCCCATCGAATACAGTTCTTTTGGATTTCCACACCCCATGTGCATGACTGCACTTCTTGGCATTGAATCTCAGCTGCCATATCTTCGACCACTCTTCCAGCTTCCTTAAATCCCTTCTCATTCTCTCCACTCCTTCCAGCATGTCTACTCTGTTGCAGATCTTAGTGTCATCCGCAAGCAGATGCTAAAGGTTAAATAGGGCCTCCTTGTGTTACTAATTAATTAATTGTATACTACCTCCCCAACATAGTCGCCCAAAATGGTATACAGCAAATAAGACAAAATTATAAACAATAAAAACATAAAACAAGTTAGATAACAACTTCAGCACCAGAACCAGCATACACACACACACACACAGCATACACAACACACAGAGCATGGCACACATTACAGCTGTATTAAACAAATGGACATACCTGCTCCCCCATAAACAGGTTTAGATTCAGAACCTCGCCCTTAAACCACAGCCACCTTATATCCAGTCCACAGCCCCACCCCTCCAACCTCAAGCTAGCCCCACTCACGCTGCAACAGAATTTTAGCATAACTCCACCTACAGCATAGCACATCTGTATCAATAATGTACACAAACAGGTGAATTTTCAAAGGAGTTAGGCACATAAATGGGACATTTATTTATTTATTCATTTCGAGATTCTTATATACCATGGTACGTATAGAAATACATCACCTCGGTTTACAGACAACATTAATTTTAGGAACAGGCTTTACATTAAACCGTTTATACAAAAATTAAACAGTCAAAAAAAATAAATTAGTAACAGATTTTACAATTAATCGTTTTAAAGAATATGTAAACAATTAGCAGCTTTAAGCTTTACATTAATCAGGTTTCCCTATACCAAAATATAACTATTGTAACTATAATCAACCAATAATTGATTATAGTTACAAAATTATAGACATAATTTTGTAGCAATTTTCAAAAGCCATTTACTCGAGGAAAGTGCACCTATGTGAGTAAATCCTATGGACAGTTCAATGGCATATATTGTAGCAATTTTCAAAAGCCCACGTACTCAAGTAAAACCCAGTTTTGCGCATATAAATGCTTTTTAAAATCAGGTCCAAAGCACCTCGTCCTTCCTCAGTCACAGACTCTGTCAGCCTTTAGAGGAAAAAAAAACACATTTTGATGATTTTTCCTGAATGTTAAGATAATTAAGTTCTAACCTAGTATCCAATGACAGGCTGTTCTACAAAAGATGAAACAACTGACAGTGCCCTCACTCCAAAGCAGGCCTTCCTCATCTCCTTTACCTACAAGATGCTCAACAGGGCTTGTCTCACCCTACATGAAAGATAAATTGGGCTATTACTCCTCAAAGCTCAAAACACTAATGTGAAGAATGTAAGCCTGGCCAAGTCTCCCATCAGGAGCTATGAGGTGTAGTTTGGTTCTTTCTGGGTTTCCCATCCCTACTTTTGTAGCAGCATTCTGTACTTGAAGTCTATACATGAGTCTTTTAGGGAGGCCCACATGCAGACTATTACAATGCAATGACTAAAGCCTGCATAACAGATTTATTTATTTAAAAACTGTATAGCCTTCTTATCTCTTATCCCAAAGGGATTACAATAAAACATTTACAAATAAAATAAAATACATAAAACATGACAAATAATATCAACATTAAAACAATATAACAATGAATAAATAGATGCCAACAATCAGAAATTAACAAATACACATACAGAGCAACAATAAAGACATCCGCTGCCTGCATAATTAATATTATGCAGGCAGCGGATGTCTTTATTGTTGGAATAAAGCATACTTATAGAAATAGCCTTCAATATACCATATTAAACAAATTTAGCAAATGCCTCCGTAAGTACAGCAGATGAGATTTTACCAGTTTCTGAAACCTACAGCTATCAGTTTTCCATTTTCAGAGCATTGGGCAGCATATACCAGTACGAGGGTCCAGTTGCATAAAATCTGTCATGAAACTCTCCCAGACGAATCTGTCTAAAAGATGAAATTTCGAATAAATGTTGAGAGGCAGATTTCAGTGCACGAGTTGACTGGAAATTTTTAATAAAGTATTACAAGGAGTCAGGGTCAACCTATGAACAGCTTTAGAAACTAACATAATTGTGAATCTTACTCTCCTTAAATTCAGAAGCCAGTGTAGCTTAAACAAACTCAGATAAATAAGGTTTTTCAAATGGGTATCACATATATTATGTGTAACCAAATTCTGCAGTATTTGCAAGGTAAACTCACCAGTAGAGCAAAACAATAATTTAACTTAAACATTACCAAGGCGTGCATGACTATTTTCAAATAAAAAGGAAGATTTTACCAATTCCTTAACCTGAGGACGAAAAGAATTGCACATGATTTTCAAAAGCATTTACATGCTTTTACACATGTAAATGCACTTTACCTATATAAGTGGGCTTTTGAAAATTGCTATAATATATGCCATTGAATTGTCCATAGGATTTACCCATGTAAGTACACAGAGACGGTAACTTTCAAACCAGCTTGTGGATCCACATTGGCGCACGTACGTTGGTCCATGCCCAGGGATGCAGCCATTTTATAACATGTACATGTATATGTATGCATGTTATTAAATAGCCTGGCTGCACACACGTGTGCTAAATTTTAAGTGGGCTACAAAAGTATATTATATTTACACGTGTAAGTTCTTTGAAAATTCACCTGATAATGTATGAAATGACACCCAAGTTCTTGGCTAGAAATCATTATTGGTGTACCCTTAAACATCAACTTACTGGCATGTCAAGAGATGGAAATCTCACTAGAGATTCAGTATTTTGTTATATTCGGAACAAGTCAATTATCTGACATCCAGTCACTAACAGTTTGAAGCATGAAACTTTCAAAAATGCTTCAGACATATTAGGTATTAAAGGAACAATAACTGTATATTATAGGTTTAAAGATAATATCCAACACCTAAATTTGCCAGTACTTGACAAATAGATCGCAAATACAAATTGAAGAGCATTGCTGACAAGGCTGACCTTTGAAGTAACCCCATATTTATGGGAAATCTGATTAAGAAACACCATCCAAAGCATATATTTCTAAATAACAATGCAACTTCTCTTACTAATCTCAATTTCAGAAAGTCATTATGACCAAACAGATGAGATTCCATATCAAATAACCTATCCAAGTGAATCCCTTGATCATTCACTACATTGAGAAGGTAAGAGAGACATTCTCAACACGGGGCAAGCAATGGGTCAGTCACCTCAGGATTCCCATTTCTCAAAACCTCTGTCTTTTCACCATTAAGAGCTAATTTGCTCTTTAATAGCCAACTGGCAATTTCTTGCAACCTGCTATTTAAGAAATGAACAGCAGTTCTTTCAGCACTTCTGACTGGAACAATCAGTGTATATTGTTAATATACAGGAATTATTTCATACTGAGATCCTGGACAATGCCCCCTAGAGGTCACATGTTAAACAGCACAGATAACAAGGCTGACTCCTTGGGAACACCACACCTGAGACCCTTACGCTCTGACAGGGTCACAAAAATGCTCACAAAAAAAGACCTGCCTAGTCAAAAAAGGGGCAATCCAATTTAAAACAAAATCCGCAATCCCTATCCATCTGCATCTCTCTAATAATAAGGGATGCTCAGCTAGATCAAAGGCACTTGTAAAGTACAATAAGACCAAGTACACTGCTTGCCCTCTGCCCTGCTGATACAGGATTTCATTCATCCCAAACGCCAGGACATTCTCCATACTGTGACCAGTGCAGATGCTGGCCTGACATGGATGTAATCTAGAAGAATCCAAAATGGATGGAAGCTGATTCATCACTGACTTCTCAATCATGTTTGCCCCAAAAGGAATATTGGATGTTAGGCAGTATCTAGCACACAACAAAGTATTGAGGTGTACCTTTTCTAATATGAGAATCATGACAGATTTTTTAAAGAGGGTGGAATCTGCCCATTCACAGTCCCAAGCCACCATTCAATGGCATCATCTGGAAACATTTCTAATTTCCTAGGGTAAGGATCATAGAAATACAGCGTAGCCTTAATTTAACAATTCTTTCAACTCCCACAATGACAGAGATTTGAAGACTGACAATAGGAGCAGAGCCCGCTTATATCCAGATCTTTCCCTTCTCGCTGCCTTTACCCCTTCACAAATTCTGGGGTGCAAAAGACTAAGCTAAATCTTCTCATCAACTCCCATCTGCAGTTTTTGAATGTTATCAAAGAAAAAGTTTCTGAAGCATTAATATTTGACATGCCTGAGCTTCCCTCACGATAATAAGCAATCCTCACGACTTATTCTCAGCTTCCTCAATTGAAGTGGTAAAAAAAATCATTTTAGCTGCTAATGTTCGTACATAATATGTTACCAGCTACTCGCCATTCCCTTCTGACTGATGAGCAATGAGAAATTAAGCACCGTGACTCCAACCTCCTCACTAATCCCTTACACTCCTGCAACTCACTTGTGAACCACGGCAGTTGCTGCCTCGGTGTACCCTGAGGAACCTTTCAGGATGCAGTGACATCCAGCACGCTGGAAATGTCAAGATACCAGTGGACCAAGGACTGGTCCTCCAGACACTGAGGAACACAGTTAGCCAGTAGTTCACAGAGAGCTTCCTGATCATTTTTCCCTGCTTTGCTCAGTTTATCGAGTTACACTATCAGAGCTGGGGAATTGGGCAATAGAATTTTTGAAAAACAAAGGTCTTGGCATTCAGTGTTTATGTCTTGCTTATTTTTCCTCCTTTTAAGCAAAAGCTTAAGATAACCAATTAAATTGACTTGAATGATCTGGGAGAAAAGCAATTCACTATTTTATGCCTTTTTAAATCTATTTCATTTGCTTTCCGTGTCCTCAGCTGCAGAGAAGAGAAATAACTCCCGATGAGCCAGTTCCTGTTGACTCCTAGCCAAGATCCTATTCAATTTGCTTATCTTTCCTGCTGCATCTTTGGTTGTAAACACATGTCAGCCATTTCCATCTTACCCACCCCCAGCAGCATTCATTTAATCAAACTATTCGTGTGCAAAATATTTCCTTCTAAGACATAAGGATTTCTCTGTATTTTTCAGCATTGTGTCTCTTTTAAGTTTTATACCAAATTGGAAACCAAAATCATTTTCAGTTGAGTCTTGATTAGATTCTAGTAAAACTATAACGAACAATGTGGCTGAAGTACAATTACTTTCCAACGAGGGCTCTAGCATCTGGCTCACATCCAATAGTACTCCTAGCTGGGATTTATGTTTTTATTTATATTTTGCCTTTTGTGACACTTCAAAGCAGATTACATTCAGATACTGTAGGTATTGCATTCTTCTTGCATTTCTATTGAGACAAAAAGAAAATCTTAAGACACTGGCAGAATAGTTTTCTACTGGAAATTTTAAAATCTTCAATTTGTACTTCTAAAACATTCCTCAGAGGAAACTGCTCAAGACCTAGGGAAATGTATGCCTAAGGTTGAGATGTTAATTCAGAGTTTCAACATTTGTTAGCTTTGCTCTTAAGTAAAGCCATATTTACCACCTGTGGCCCAAAGATCCTGTGAATTACTACCATGAGTTTGAGACTTTAGTAGCAGCTCATTAAATAAAGTTGACATTTCCTCTAGAGGCTTTAAAACATTCTGCACTCTGGGTATAAGTGCAGACCAAAGAGAATCAAATGTCACTACCTTAAGCCTTATTCAGGTACTGCAGCCTTCTGCCTGGGTCTTCTCCATGGCTAATGGTGTTGTAACAGATTACTGAGCCTTGCTCTCCCACATATACCCCTAGTGCAAGCCTTGGCTTCTGATTCACATAGCTGCTAGCTGGGATCCATACTCCCCAGACTTCTCAGTTGTGGTCAAGCAGAGAAAGCCCTCTTCCAATCCATCAGGGGTTTCCACTGCTCTTCCTGAAGCAGATGTTTCTACCAGCATACCCTTATCTCAATCTCACACATCTACTTGCCCAATAATTGACAAGCTTACCACAATAGGGATGCCAGAGCTCTGTGCACCAGCCAGAGCCAGAGGTAAGTAATCATTCTCCTGGGACTCAATATTGGGTGGGCTCTGAGAGGCTCCCAACCCTACTAAGGATTCCTTCAGGACTACCACCCAAATAATGATAAAAACATAAGAAGTGTCATGCAGGCTCAGACCAAAGGTCCATCAAGTCCAGCATCTTGTCTCTGACCATGACCAATTTCTAAAAGTGGATTCAATTTCTTTCTGCTCACTCCCTATAACAAGTGCTAGATTGTCCTGAGTCACCTGGTTAATAGCTAGCTATGGACTCTTCTTCCATGAACTTATCCAAATCCGTTTTAAACCCAGCTATGTTGCCTTGACCACATCCTTCGCAATGAATTCCACACCTTGATTCTGAAGTGAAAACATACTCTTTCCAATTTGTTTTAAATTTCATATCTGTTAGATTAAATGAATGTTCCCTAGTCCTAGTGTTATTTGAAAAAGTAAACAGCTGTTTCCTATTTACCTGTTCTATTCTGCTCATGATTTTGTAGATTTCAATCATATCCTCCCTCAATCCTCTCTAAGCTGAAGATCCCTAACATGTTTAGCCTTTCTTCGTAACAGAGCTGTTCCAACCCTCTATTTTTGTTGGCCTTCTTTGTACCTTGTCTGACTCTGCTATATACATTTTGAGATGGAGTGACCAGAATTGCATATAATACTCATGGTTCATGACTCCAGGTAGGACAGGCAGGGGTTTGAAAGGGTAAATCCCAGGCTTTCTTTTCTTCTTGACAATATTGTGGTTGAGGAAACTTAGAGCCTGAAGTGTTGAAATTCCTCAATACAGAGATCATGTTTGATTCCTAATCTATATCTCCTTGATTTCTGATGTCATTGGAATTTTTCGGCTGCTGAAGAGATGAAGGCAAAGGGTCATATGAACCAAAAGATGCATCCATTCTGTACCTTTGCCTACTATCTTTTCAGAATAAAGTTGCTGTATATTTTGTTATTTCTTTATTATCTTAGTTCTATAAACTGACTTTTTAACAGCACAGATCACAACCACATTCAAACATCAGTACATATGCAGTAATATAGTACATAATTTATAAAATGTGCTATATAATAAAATAGTGTATCCCCTGTGATGGCCGTATCTCAAATTTCTATTGAAGCTAGAACACTGTGGTTATATGCCCTGATACATAAACTTCCAGGGTTTCCTGCAAAGGGGGAAACGTTTCAAGGCCCTCACATTGTTATTACGGTTCCTCACTTTAAGTTCTTTTGCACTCAGCACTGATAATCACAGTGAAACACAAGGAGAGTTATTTGGTGGTTTCCAACATTTCTCTTTTACTGATAAGGTGCAAATGATGATTTAAAGTCTTTACAGCTATGTACTTAATTTTTTATGTGGTACAAGTTTTTTTAGACAGTTTGTGATTTCTTACAGTCCTTCTTCAAGTTAAATCCAATTGATGTAATGCTTTAAGTTATCTGATCTCTTCCCTCCCATTGGGTTCTGGTCAAAGCTTCTGTGCTGCCTTCCTATGGTAGTTTGAAGTATCAAAGATGTACTTTTAAGTATTTAGTCTTCTATCTCCTACCTTGTCTTGTAATATCAAAGGTGATACCTTTCCTCATCTCCCAATCTTCAAAAGATATTCACGAGACATGGAAGTGGCCATCTCCTCTTCCCCCTCTCCTTCTTCCACCCACAGCATGGCTGGAAGTCATCCTCTCCTTAGATCTTGGTGATCTCAGAGTCCTCTTCCTAGAAAGGAACCTCTCCCATTTGAAGAGCAAAATTAAATAAGCTTAAGTGAATCCCAAAAGAACTTGGCACTCTAGACTCAAATAATCAAAGATTAAAAAATGGAACAAGAGGGTGGAAAGAAACTCTCATCCAAATAAAGAACTCCATGGAGATTTTAAAGTAAATCTGAGCTCAGTACCAGACGTGCTCTCTTCCAAAGCAAAAGAGATCTAGGAGGGTACAATGACGATCTCTCAGTATAAACCAAGACTGGGATTTGGAGTTTGCAAGTTGTAAGACTGGAATGGAACTGCAGTTGAACCAGGGCTGCAGGCCTTGAGCTAGTGCCAGTCCAGTTACAGGGCTGAAACAGAAACTTTAAATGAGCCTGAACTGTAGGCCAGAAACTAGAGACAGTAAGCAGGTCATAAAATGGTACAATAAAACTAAAACTGGAGACTTGGATCAGAGAAACTTGGCAATACTAATTCTGCATGTAGGAAGTTTGATAGCCAGAAGCCAGGCTAGCCTTTGGATTGCTGCAAACAGTTCCCTTCTTCCCAGCAATCCCTTTTACCGAAGCCCCAGCCAAACCCTGATGCCCCGGTGTGTGACCTTTGGGTCGATTTGGCATGGCCTTTTCCTATATGGCCCTGTCTTGCTTTGTTACTAGCTAATCTGTTGGTTAAGACTCCCATCCTGAACTCTAAGACTGACCCTGTTGGGGTCTTGCTCTGACAGTAAGTCTCTTGGCATCTAGTTCCATAACCTAGGTCCTGTTCAGGAAAAGGGCCTGCAATGCCTGTTTTGTTTTGTGTTTATACATTAAAGGAGGGTTTCTGTAGAAGATCTTGACATTCAAGATGGCCTATATTCTAATAATCTCTCATTCAAATAACTGGGTCTAAGACCTCACAATGCCCTGAATGCCAGCATAAGGA
This sequence comes from Rhinatrema bivittatum, assembly GCF_901001135.1. Taxonomy (NCBI): domain Eukaryota; kingdom Metazoa; phylum Chordata; class Amphibia; order Gymnophiona; family Rhinatrematidae; genus Rhinatrema; species Rhinatrema bivittatum. The sequence continues at coordinate 52,713,523 of NC_042624.1, read as the reverse complement.
CTTTAAAATGGCAAAGATAATTGTACTTGTTTATTGTGGTCCCTGAGACCACAATGGTTAACACACTGGCTGCTAAATTTTGGATCAAGTGAAATGCCCTCACATTGGTCTTGTATGTAAAGTTATATTACAGATTTCTGAATTGCTTAATTTCAGAATATACCCAAGTTTATACTTAGATCTATATTAGCAGGTGCATCTGTGTATAAACATATGATTGTGTGAGAACCTTTCAGATAGTGCATTTTATAGCTTAAAAACTAGGAGACTTTAAGGTGAATGCCAAAATGGGAGACCCGCGCACAAGTTGGGCCGGTGTGCACCGCACAGATTTTAAAAGGCGCCTGCCTGCATGCATAACCTCCCGCTATGCGCACAAAAGGGGCAGGGCAGGGGTGTGGTCTGTGTGGGGCTTGGGCATTCCTAGATTTCTCAGTGAAAGCAGCGCATAAATATTTACACAGACAAGCGCGCACCGGGGTCCCTGCCGCGTAACATTACTTCTGCTGTGGATGGCGTGGAAGTCAGAAAAGAAAAAAGAAAGTAAAGAGGTGAGCAGGGTTTTAAAGGGCGGGGTTAACAGGCTGAGCGGGAGGCTACTTTAGGGGGCTTAGGAAGTTCTAGCCCTTACCTGGGCGAACTGGGAAAGCTGGTAATCCCCCCACTTACGCGGTAGAAGCAGCATTTGCACGTTTAGGTATGCGCCTACTTAAAATTGCGCGCACATGTGCACGCATTCAGCCTATTTTATACCATGTGCGCACAAAATGGCCATGTCCCATGGCGCGAGCCGGCAAACGCGCACACGTTTGCGGCCGTGCGCCTGTTTAACAGTTACCGTTCCTCTGTACGGCATTGGTTCCCAAACCTGTCATGGTGACTCCTTCAGCCAGGATATTCACAGAGAATCTTCCTGAGATATATTTGAATACGTTGGACACCGGTATATGCAAATTCATCTTGTGCATATTCATATTCCTAAACACCTAACTGGATGTAGGCTCACCAGGATATATTTGGGAACCCCTGCTGTAGGGTAGTATTAGATACATCTATAGTTTGTTTATCTATATCTTCATAAATTCATAATTACAATTATTTGAATTTTATTATTTGAATGCATGCTTTCTGTTATCCCTGCATGCTGCATGAGCTAATTTTTGCATTTCAGAAATATTTGTTTCAAGGCCACAAAACTACAGTAGCGTTCATTTGGAAAAAATGTTAATATCTTATTTAAAATCCTTTCTTATCACTGGAAGCTGTCTAAATTGCATGAATTGTGGTTTACTTGTATTTGAAGTAAAATGGTTACTTTATTCTTCATTGAGAAATGATTGCTACCATTTTAAAAAATGTGGATGGTTGAAAGAAATGTTGACTTGCTAATGCTTCAGAAATTCTAATAAAGCTATTATAGCTGGCTCCTCTCATATTTTCTCTAGAAAAAAAAGAAGACCTTTTGATAAGGCTTGCCATTAATTATCTAATTTACTGTGGAAATATATTCACTTCTTTGTCCGTATGAGAAGGAAAGGCTATTCTGCAGTTTTATTAGACTTCAATAAAACACTCTCATTTGGTTTCAAGCTACAGGAATCTGCTAATTTGATCTTTGTGCTTATGGCTCCTTGCTAAACTTATGTCAATGAAATATTCTACACACTACTTCAGAGAAATTTAAAAAAAAAATGGTAGGAAAGAAACATATCACGTCAATTATTGAATTTGACTGACTGTTTAAATCGTATTCTGGTTTACAAAAAGTTGGTTTATGATACCAATCCAGAGAGAAGTTTCTGGTTCTTAAGGGCTTTTCTATTTAGCTAAATTCTTTGCCTTGACCAGGCACATTGACCAATTTAGAATTTGAAACCTCAGCGATCGTGCTGTGTGGCTGGAAACTTCTGACTGGAGTGGGCGTGCAAAATGCTTAAATGTAGATGAGATGTTCCAAAACGATTGGGGGCTTGGGAAGGGAACCCCACAATGGAAAATATATGAACTTGCTGTACAGCCTGGTTACTAAAAAGTACTGTAATTGTACGAGTGCCACTCTCGCTTCTCAAACAGTTCCATCGCTCTCATCAGCACTTTAAGGGAAAGTGAAATGCGAATTATGCAATACCAATGCTCTAGCAGTCTGCACTGTGACCTTGAAAGAAAACTTCGTAAGCTGTCAAAGTAGTGGGCACATTTTCTAACGCATCTGAAGCATTAGAAGAAAGTCGTCCTTTATGACCTTCAGTAATTTAGAAGTGCACACTGCATGCAGCAATGCGCAGCTCAGTCAGTTCCAAATGCCACTGCTAAGAAGTTGTCATTGAAATGTTTTCAAGATTCCACTGAACCCCTGGGAGCAGCCAGGTTTGGACACGAAAAGGCATCCGATTGGCCCATAGACAATGTGCCCCGCTCTTATTAAGTGAATGTAAAGCAAATGGGACTCTGTTGCTGGCCTGGCTGCTCCCAGAGCTGTAGGGAAACAGCAGCTACAGCTGAGAAAAGAATGAAAAAAAACAAAAAAAAATGGTGAAACGATAAAATATTTAATTGATACACAGTGACTATTGCTACTTATTGGGGTCATTTTCAAAATGTCTCAATTAGTACAAAGTCTGCCAGCAATTATTACCCAACAGCTTTGCTTCAAAGCAAAAGTGCGTTCACATTCAAAATTAAGCACCCATAGTCCTTGAACCTGCTTTTAAGTGGATACTTTTAAAATAGAAAATAATACATAAATGGCCCGATTCTAAAAGGGCCACGCGCATAAATTTTGGGGGTTACGCATGTGGCTGAGCCTTGTACGCACCGCACACATTTTAGAATGGGCTTGGCCATGCATGTAACCCCTGTCGAAGTGCCGGGCCTGCTGAAAGGGGTAGCCCGGGGGCATGGTCTGGGCGGGAGGCAGGCCAGGACAGCGCCATTAGCTGCTGTCCCAGGGAAGCGCACGCTGGCCGGCAGATACTTCTGCTCTGGAGGAGCAGTAAGTATTAAAATAAAAAATTAGGGGCTAGGTAGGGTTAGGTTAGGGGTCAGGGAAGAGAGTGGAAAAGGTAGGAAGGGTAGGGTTAAGGATAGGGAAGTTCCCTCCCCATCCATTCCGTTATTGGAGCAGACTGGGAGGGAACTGGCGACTGGCCGAACACGTTGCCATGCATAGGTTATAAAATCCCCCCCGCGTGTGCAAGTCAAAGGCCGCCCACACAGGCGCATGCAGATTTTAAAATCTGGCGTGCTTGATATAAAATCAGCGCGTCCATGTGCGCGCACTGGGAACCGCGTGCACATGGACGCGCATGTGCAGGTCTTAATATCAGCCCCATAGGTTTGAAAATTCAGTCTGCGTGTAGATATTTGAAAATATGGTCTACGTTCCATAATATGTACAGTTTGTGCCACATTGAGGGAGGGTGGATATCATAGGGCCAATTTACATGGATTAAGCTCTTTTATTTACCCACATAAGTATCTTTGAAAATTGCCTTCATGATGGGCACTTTCTGACATGCTGCACGAGGCAGCTTATTTGTAATATTTAATCTCTCTTAGTCTGATTACTGAAGTGACCTAACTGGTTTTTGTTATTGTTCTCTTTCAGTATTAAGCCCTAAAGTATTAGGAATAGCCATTGCACGCTATGACTTTTGCGCAAGAGATATGAGGGAGTTATCCCTATTGAAAGGGGATGTAGTAAAGATCTACACAAAGATGAGTCCAAACGGCTGGTGGAGAGGTGAAGTAAATGGAAGGGTAAGTTCTAAATCTGTTGCAAATCCTGGAAATCTGCTATTAAAAACGTTCAGTGCACGGTGGAGCAGTCATTGAGCTGCATCTGTTTATCAACAGGAATGAGACTGAGCAGACTAGATGAGCCTTCCTTGATATCATAGTCTGTGTTTCTTGTTATGCAGAGTTGCCATGCATGATGGCTTTACAAGGTCGATGCACTCATGTAGATCATACACACAAAAGTTCTCTTTGCACGTTCAGGTGCAGTGACTGTAATGTTGTTACAAGCAGTTTTGGAAGTCTTTTTAGATATATTTAATGCTAGCATGTATTTCTTGGACATCCTGTCCATGTGAAGTCGTAGAGCTTTTCTGAGGAGACATACAAATTATCTGGTAGGGTAAAGTTAAACATGTTAGCTTCAGATTTGGTGCAGATTTCAGCTTTAGGCCAGAGGCTATCCATTTGTTTTTGCTGAAGCATACTAGGAGACACAATTGATTTATGCAATATATTTTTATTTACATTAAACAAAGACCTGTTATATTTGGATGGAAATTGAGTGTACCTTCATACGATGCGAACTGAAAGTTCTGCTATCGTGTCTGTGAGCCTAATTCAGGCTTCTAAATCATTAGGTACCTCAATGCGTTGCTGTTAGATTATGTTAATGTCCACTTATTCTTCAAAGTGAAATTTGTAACACTAGATATTATGACGCTGGCCTTAGCCACCACTTATCTTGCGCTTGCTCTAATAGTCAATCTTGTGCAGCCGACACCTAGATGTTTCGGAGCAGGAGCTCCTTCTTCAAGGGCTGAACATTATCAAGAAGGACTGGGGAAACAACGTGGAATTCTATATAACATAAAAATACAGAAATGCATTCATCCTTTCGTTATTGACATTCACCATGTCACTTAACTAGGTCACTGTATAAACGAATGGAATACATACATGCGTTGACGGCTGAATTGACTTAAGTGGACTTCTGTGTTGTTAATGCTGTCCGGAGAGCTCCGCTGTGAAGGGTATAATTTTGCTCAAGATTAAACTGTGTTTCCTTTTAAGTATATGTGTGCTGATAATACCCGCAAGAATAATTATGCAGGAGGCTCTTGATAGCCCTAGTATCGTATTAAGTTGGTGGTAGTACTTACTGTACTTTTGACGGCTGCTCTTCGCAGCTCCTTTTACTGGCGTGGGAGCCGGTGGCTGAGACGCCATATTTAAACGGATTCCTCCGAGTGTTGTGGGTGACGTATGGGGCGGTACTACTGACGTCACTCTTGCGGAAGTCAACTCAGTATTAACTCAAATTAAAGAGAGCCATTCGATTTTATCGTTGAGACCGGTGGGTTCCAAAGTGTTTAAACGGTAGATCCATTCGTTCTCTTTCCTGTTTAGTATACTGACGCGATCTCCTCCTCGCCATGAGGAGCGCACTTGCTCTATAATGGACCACTTCAGATCGCTGAATGTGTGGCCACTGTCGACACAGTGCTGTACAGTTGGAGCTCTCAAATCTTGATTGTTGATTCTACATTTATGTTCTATCAGGCGGATTCTGATCTTTCTCTTGGTCCTGCCTATATATACCTTAGGACAGGGGCACTGTAGGGCGTAGATAACAAAGTCGGTGTTGCAGTTGACATCATTGTTTAATTTGACTGTGTATCCTGTGTTGGGATGACTCCAGCTTACGCCCTGATGAGCTTGGGGGCAAAAAATGCATCTACCACAGGGTGTTTGTCCTGTGGTGACGGGGATTGCTGGTTCTGAAATTGCCGCCCTGATGACTTGCTGTCGGATGTTACGGCCCCTGGAATATGCAAACATTGGTGCATGATTGAACACCGGATAAGAACTTAGGACATACCAGTATTTTAATAAAATATCTCTGATCTGTGTTGTCAATTGAGTGTGTTGAAGAACACAAATTAGGTCTACATTGTCAGGCTTGTTCTTATATTGTAACAGGGATTCCCTGTTGGAATATATTGCCCTTTTGTATGCGTGATTAATTACGCTTTTAGGGTAACCTCTTGCTGAAAAACGTGATGACAATATGTGTACTTGTTTGTGAAACTCGTCCTCTTCTGAACACAGTCTTCTTATCCGGAAAAACTGCCCTACTGGTAAACCTTCTTTGAATCTTCTAGGGTGATGACTGTCAAAGCGGAGGAAGTTATTTCTGTCTGTTGACTTCCTGAATAGAGTGGTTTGTAGTGTGGATCCTTTCTTAATGATTTTGATGTCTAGATAGGATATTATATCTGAGTGGTATGTAATTGTAAATTTTAAATTGGGATGTGCTTGATTTAACCACTGATGAAACCGGAGAAGCTGTGCCTCTGTATCTGTCCATACGAAGAAGATATCTATATATCTTGTCCATTGTAATATATGGCTGAAAAAAGGTGAGGTATAAACGCTTAACTCTTCGAATTTGGCCACAAATAAGTTTGCCACATCTGGGGCCACCGGAGACCCCATTGCCACCCCATGTACTTGCAAATAGTAACTCTGTTCAAATGCAAAGTAATTATGGAAAAGAATGATTTCGGATATTTTGTGGAGAAAATGAGATGGTATCCTATGTGGTCGTGTTCTTCTTGCTAATACCTCTTTAATGAGTAGCAGGGCTTCTGACTGAGGTGTATTTGTATATAATGCCTCTATGTCTAATGTGACTAAGAGACTGCTGTCTCTTAGTCACATTAGACATAGAGGCATTATATACAAATACACCTCAGTGTATTTGTATATAATGCCTCTATGTCTAATATATATAATAATGCCTCTATGTCTAATGTGACTAAGAGACATCAGTCTCTTAGTCACATTAGACAAAGAGGCATTATATACAAATATACCTCAGTCAGAAGCCCTGCTTCTCATTAAAGAGGTATTAGCAAGAAGAACACGACCACAGAGGATACCATCTCATTTTCTCCACAAAATATCCGAAATCATTCTTTTCCATAATTACTTTGCATTTGAACAGAGTTACTATTTGCAAGTACATGGGGTGGCAATGGGGTCTCCGGTGGCCCCAGATGTGGCAAACTTATTTGTGGCCAAATTCGAAGAGTTAAGCGTTTATACCTCACATTTTTTCAGCCATATATTACAATGGACAAGATATATAGACAATATCTTCTTCGTATGGACAGATACAGAGGCACAGCTTCTCCGGTTTCATCAGTGGTTAAATCAAGCACATCCCAATTTAAAATTTACAATTACATACCACTCAGATATAATATCCTATCTAGACATCAAAATCATTAAGAAAGGATCCACACTAGGGATGTGAATCGTGTCCTCGATCGTCTTAACGATCGATTTCGGCTGGGAGGGGGAGGGAATCGTATTGTTGCCGTTTGGGGGGGGTAAAATATCGTGAAAGATCGTTAAAAATCGAAAAATCTGCGGGTCCAGCGGCGGTCCGGAACGGCAGCGGTCCGGAACGGGCTCCTGCTCCTGAATCTTGTCGTCTTCAGCCGGCGCCATTTTCCAAAATGGCGCCGAAAAATGGCGGCGGCCATAGACGAAAAAGATTGGACGGCAGGAGGTCCTTCCGGACCCCCGCTGGACTTTTGGCAAGTCTCGTGGGGGTCAGGAGGCCCCCCACAAGCTGGCCAAAAGTTCCTGGAGGTCCAGCGGGGGTCAGGGAGCGATTTCCCGCCGCGAATCGTTTTCGTACGGAAAATGGCGCCGGCAGGAGATCGACTGCAGGAGGTCGTTCAGCGAGGCGCCGGAACCCTCGCTGAACGACCTCCTGCAGTCGATCTCCTGCCGGCGCCATTTTCCGTACGAAAACGATTCGCGGCGGGAAATCGCTCCCTGACCCCCGCTGGACCTCCAGGAACTTTTGGCCAGCTTGTGGGGGGCCTCCTGACCCCCACGAGACTTGCCAAAAGTCCAGCGGGGGTCCGGAAGGACCTCCTGCCGTCCAATCTTTTTCGTCTATGGCCGCCGCCATTTTTTGGAAAATGGCGCCGGCTGAAGACGACAAGATTCAGGAGCAGGAGCCCGTTCCGGACCGCTGCCGTTCCGGACCGCCGCTGGACCCGCAGGTTATTTAAGTTATTGGGGGGTAGGGTTCGGGAGGGTGGTGGATTTAATTTAAAGGGTCGGGGGTGGGTTTTAGGGGGTTTTAGTGTGCCGGCTCACGATTCTAATGATTTATAACGATAAATCGTTAGAATCTGTATTGTATTGTGTTCCATAACGGTTTAAGACGATATTAAAATTATCGGACGATAATTTTAATCGTCCTAAAACGATTCACATCCCTAATCCACACTACAAACCACTCTATTCAGGAAGTCAACAGACAGAAATAACTTCCTCCGCTTTGACAGTCACCACCCTAGAAGATTCAAAGAAGGTTTACCAGTAGGGCAGTTTTTCCGGATAAGAAGACTGTGTTCAGAAGAGGACGAGTTTCACAAACAAGCACACATATTGTCATCACGTTTTTCAGCAAGAGGTTACCCTAAAAGCGTAATTAATCACGCATACAAAAGGGCAATATATTCCAACAGGGAATCCCTGTTACAATATAAGAACAAGCCTGACAATGTAGACCTAATTTGTGTTCTTCAACACACTCAATTGACAACACAGATCAGAGATATTTTATTAAAATACTGACATGTCCTGTCCTTATCCGGTGTTCAATCATGCACCAATGTTTGCATATTCCAGGGGCCGTAACATCCGACAGCAAGTCATCAGGGCGGCAATTTCAGAACCAGCAATCCCCGTCACCACAGGACAAACACCCTGTGGTAGATGCATTTTTTGCCCCCAAGCTCATCAGGGCGTAAGCTGGACTCATCCCAACACAGGATACACAGTCAAATTAAACAATGATGTCAACTGCAACACCGACTTTGTTATCTATGCCCTACAGTGCCCCTGTCCTAAGGTATATATAGGCAGGACCAAGAGAAAGATCAGAATCCGCCTGATAGAACATAAATGTAGAATCAACAATCAAGATTTGAGAGCTCCAACTGTACAGCACTGTGTCGACAGTGGCCACACATTCAGCGATCTGGTCCATTATAGAGCAAGTGCGCTCCTCATGGCGAGGAGGAGATCGCGTCAGTATACTAAACAGGAAAGAGAACGAATGGATCTACCGTTTAAACACTTTGGAACCCACCGGTCTCAATGATAAAATCGAATGGCTCTCTTTAATTTGAGTTAATACTGAGTTGACTTCCGCAAGAGTGACGTCAGTAGTACCGCCCCATACGTCACCCACAACACTCGGAGGAATCCCTTTAAATATGGCGTCTCAGCCGCCGGCTCCCGCGCCAGTAAAAGGAGCCGCGAAGAGCAGCCGTCAAAAATACAGTAAGTACTACCACCAACTTAATACGATACTAGGGCTATCAAGAGCCTCCTGCATAATTATTCTTGCGGTTATTACCAGCACACATATACTTAAAAGGAAACACAGTTTAATCTCGAGCAAAATTATACCCTTCACAGCGGAGCTCTCCGGACAGCATTAACAACACAGAAGTCCACTTAAGTCAATTCAGCCGTCAACGCATGTATGTATTCCATTCGTTTATACAGTGACCTAGTTAAGTGACATGGCGAATGTCAATAACGAAAGGATGAATGCATTTCTGTATTTTTATGTTATATAGAATTCCACGTTGTTTCCCCAGTCCTTCTTGATAATGTTCAGCCCTTGAAGAAGGAGCTCCTGCTCCGAAACATCTAGGTGTCGGCTGCACAAGATTGACTATTAGACCAAGCGCAAGATAAGTGGTGGCTAAGGCCAGCGTCATAATATCTAGTGTTACAAATTTCACTTTGAAAAATAAGTGGACATTAACATAATCTAACAGCAACGCATTGAGGTACCTAATGATTTAGAAGCCTGAATTAGGCTCACAGACACGATTGCAGAACTTTCAGTTCGCATCGTATGAAGGTACACTCAATTTCCATCCAAATATAACAGGTCTTTGTTTAATGTATCTAATTACATGTTATATGATATTGGGTCTCTCATTTTTGTGAAGTTACAATATATTTTTATTTGACATTTCCAGGGCTATACCTCTGCTTATTTTTAGTGGTCAAGAGGGGACCATAGATTGTCATAATTGTCTGGTGTCATGGAACTGTTTCTTAACACTACGGTCCAAGCAGAAATCGCATGTTTTATTTCCTCCTCACAGGTGGGCTGGTTTCCATCCACATACGTTGAGGAGGACGAGTGAAACTTGCACTTACTTGCACTACAGAACAGAAAATTTCAAGGGCTGTGAACTACAACAGAACTGTAAAGAATTAGTCTTTGAAAACAGTTGCTAAAGTAGCATTTCTGTCCATCTAGAACTCTCAACTTAATGTTGGGATTTCAGCAGGAGCTTGTGTTGACAGATTAATGGCTTGCCCAGAGCTTTGCAAGAAACAGCCTGCCAGTTTGCCATCATTGGGGACCAATACAAAGCCTAAACCTCACCCTCCCAGCAGAACTCTACAAGACAGACTTCTTTGTGCTTCTTTTCATTTCACCCTGCAGTACACTGTAGGCATCAGCTATTGCTAAATGTTTAATAAATCTGCTCTGGAAACTAGCATGTCTGATGGGACAAGAAGCTGAAGGCTTGCGGTCTGTCGCTGTGCACAGAAAGAATGAGTTTGGCTATTCATATTGCTGTAAGTACAGTTAATAGCTATCAAAAGCAAAAAAAAAAAAAAAATGTTAAAAATAATATTTAAAGAGATACTTTATGTTTGTGCCCATTTACAAAAGAAAACAATGGTTGACCGCCTTTGTTTGAAAAATTGTTGTCCTGCAGGTAGGTGTTGCAAAGTAAGCTGAAATTACCTGCAGGCCCCATGAGTTTTGTATGGCTGCTGTTCACAACCACAGATAGCCCTGACTCCCTGTATCGTATGCCGCCTCCTTCCTTCCTTCCTCTTGTCCTATTGGCCCCAAAGCAAATGGGAAGTAGTCTGCGGATACTGAGATCCAGGCTGTAACTGACAGCTGTCTGAGCCCTGCTGGGCTTTGCAGTGCAGCTAATTTCATCTGATATGTAAATTATTATTGTGCAGGACACCACTATATTTTTGAAAGGGGCAAGTCCAACACACACTTGACCTTAAATCCTTATAGATGATATAGTAGGATGCCAGATTGTGCCTCGAGTGCACAGTGTACCTGCATTATCTTGAAGTTTTAGATCACTTTTATTCAAACTGCATTTTTTAGGACATCTGAAGTTTAATTAGGTTATCTAAGATTTCCTGCCTTAAATTTCTGTCTCAGGTTCTTCCACGGCAGTTGATTATAAGCAAATACTATTTTGTTTTTGGCTGGCTATCAGATTATGGTTAAGGTGTTGCCTTAAGTTTTAAGTCTTTGTTCCTTTTTTTGCACTTCCTTGGTTTTTTGTTTTTTTTTCAGTGCTGCCTCCTACATTCTGTCATAGCCTTGCAAAAATGCCTGGAAGCAGAAAGATATCCAGGCCAGTGCTGTGGTCTTTTGTAATAGAGAGATCCTTCTTAAGGTTTAAAATGTATAGATGAGGAAAAAGAAAATATTTAAATAACCTCAACATATTCAAAAAATAAACTAATGTAAGCCAGATATGGATACAGACACAGAAACACATCTGTGTTTCTTCCATTCTGGCATCAGTGTCCACTGATAACATTTTCAGGGAATTTACCTCAAAAATTATGTGAACTATAATTGTGTGAGAAAAACCGTATTTGATTTAATGCAAACAAGGAGAGAGTGTATAAATGTATAAATGATTGCTAAAATGAATTTTCTAAGATTATCTGTACAGTGACTTAGGTTGCAGAATTATTTCTTTAGATTTAATCTGATAGGAGGATTTTTGGCCATGTATATAGATATATATAAAAACAACTACAGTTTTGTGCTTTGCTGACATCCTGTTCAGAAGAAGTACAGTTTAATTACAATTTCTGATACATTTTTATTGTTTTAAATCGTGTTTTACCCTTTTAATTTTGATTTTCAGCCTCATTGCCTTGAGTTTCCTGTTTACATTTCAGTAACTAAAGAATCTATTAGTTTATCTTTATTTTGGCATTAGGTTCATTCCCTGCAGAAATTCATTGATGCAGCATCCATAGCATGTTCTTATTAACTCATGCTGTTAATGTGCAACACACATGAATTGCAACTGGGGATATCTTAGGTTATTGGTTCATGGTTACATAATATGTGTCTCTGTCTTGTGTGTTCATCATCCTGCGCTGAAGGAGTTAAATTGTATAGTCAATTATTCATTTCTGATACCAAAGAAATCCCATATATTCTCCAGCCACAGATCTAATTGTGCTTTGTTCTACTTGCAAGTGCATACCATACAATGAATCGATGTAATATTTCAATTTGTAATATTTTGTAAATATGTCAATACAATAAACTGAGAATTTCTTATTGTAGTTCATGTGTCAGAAATTGTTCTTCAATAGAAATGTCTGAACTTCTTTAAAAGAGGTTTGTAAAGCAATTCTGAAAGCTTATTGCTTACTGAAAGCAAACATCTTTGGGGTTCTACAGAAATCCAATATGAAATCCAATGTAGATACAAAGAAATCCTCCAGGAGTTCTGAAAATGGCCAGATGTGCATCATATTCTCTTTTACAATCTATCAAACCCAATTCATTCCTTTGGTCTGATAAATCCACTCACTTCAAAGAGTTTTCCTATTTTTTCCATTCCTTGCTAAACATTGCTCCAACCTTGAATTGATCTGTTATTGCATGCAACTGTCTGTGATATGTATATTTAATCTTAAAAGTATATGAAAGTGTGATAAGATGGATAGAAATAGCAGTAGGGTTTTACTAGCTAGAAGGAAATTAAAAAGTGCAATTACAAGGATTAAAATTCTACATGAGACTTGGGGGATGTTTTAAAGTACCATCATGGAAGTCAAGATAAACACATTCCACAAATTAAATAATTTCAAAAAGAACAAGTGTCACGTACAATGGCTAAATGGGGCTGTGAAAAAGGCTATTAAAACCAAGAAGTCATCTTTTAAAAATTGGAAAGCTAGACCTAATGAGGAAAATATTGACTCATAAGGACTGGCATGTGAAGCATTAACAGATGAAAAGGAATTTGAGGAGAGACTTTCCGTGAGGGTAAAAACTAATATTAAAAAGCTTTTTCCAAGTACATTAAAAACAGGAAAATTGTGAGGGAATCAGTTGAGCCATTGGGGGTAGAAGGGACACTGAAGGAGGATAAAAACTAAATGAATCTTTGCTTCAGTTTACTGGAGAATGTTGGAGATGATATTATTCAGAGGGAATGAAACAAGTCAATATGAATCTTGAAGAGATGCAAGAGCAAACTGATAATCTTCATAATAACAAATCACCAGAACCTGATGGTTTTCACTTCTGGGTTCTAAAGGAACTGAAATTAATAACTGCAGACCTGCTTCTGGTAATGGTCAGACCGGCAGGCTACTTGATTAAACATTCTGGTGGAGCATGGATCCAGGCTGCTAGGTTTGTGCACCATCTTTTTGTTTTATATCAGGCCATAGCTACTTGACTGGTTATATTCTTTTGAAAATAGCCAGTCAAACTAAAATTATCTGGCCAATTAACATTACATCTAACTAGCAATATTCAAAAGATAGGTGCAAAGTTATCTGGATAAAGGTAGCTGGATAACTTTAGTCTGGGATAGTCAGCTGGATGTTTATCCTGCTGAAAATTTAGGGTAACTTATCCAGCTAAATTCATGGTCTCTGTTTTATGCTAATGAAAACTTACTGGGCTAGCATATTGGTGTTGTATCTTTTAATATCTAGCTCATATTTATGAATAGTGTATGCTTTTTGTGTTTGCACATATTGGGCGGTTCATGAGTGGGTTTTACTTTGCAACAGAATAAATCATTAATTATAAGAAACAGCTGCAATAAAAACAAGATGGGTACAGTCCTCAGTCACTACAGTAATAAAATTAGATTTTCTCTCTCTGTGTCTCTTGCTACTCATATGGCTTACTCTGTGAATATCAAAGAAGTCTGCTGAATACCACTTGGAAAAAAGTTGTAATTACCAGTGGACTTGATAAAAATCTGCTTAATGATAACATTAACCAATTATTAATAGGCCACATGATGTTTCTCTACTGTACGTGCTGAGACTTTCAAGATGACACTGATTTCACAGATATAAGCAGCCTGTGTAAAATAATTTACTGGATGTGAAGAGTTATAGTTGACCTGGTCTGCAATTTCCAACATAATTGATCTCTGCCCATTGATTGTATAGAAATACAGATATAATTTGTTCATTTAGATAGCAATATGATTTTATGTTTCCATTGTTGGACAATGAATCCTTTTCTGGCTTGGCGAATTTGTTTGATTATAGAAAGGAGAGACACAAGTTAGTCCATATGCTAAATGTCCCAAAGTAGAGAAAGCCTGAGCTATTTCCTAGCATGGGAAAAATGATAAAGGGTTAAATAGCATGTCTAGAAATGAGGTAATAAAAAATGAAAGTGAAGAAGCATTTTTTTTTCATTTCAGTTAGTGAATGCTAACAATTTAGGGAGTCATTTACTAAACTGCAGTAATTTCGCTGAAAGGGGAATGTACTGTGGGATTCGATTTACTAAGCTGCAGTACCTGGGTTACTTGCCAGATACTTATGACCTGGAATGGCCACTGTTGGAAACAGGATTCTGGGCTTGATGGACCCTTGGTCTGACCCAATACGGCATATCTTATGTTCTTATACCGCAGCTTAGTAGACCACACAGTATTTTCCCCTGTGGTAAAATACCATGGATTAGTATCCCTCCTAAAAATGCTGTGTGATGAAGGCTCTGCACCCCTGGGCATCAGGATGCATGCTGTCATCTCAATGCTCCCAGAGAAAGTTAGCTGCAACTTCTGAGTTGCAGATAACGTTCCAGAAAATAACATGGCTTGTGCTTTTTTCAGGCAATCCACTTTTTTTTTTATATGCACGGTATTGCCTAGTAATAAGCTGCCTTGTATGCAATTGCATGCAAGGCAGCTCATTACCATACTTGCGTTATCTGGGGATAACTCTTGTATGGCTAAGGTGTTTCTGCCTGGTAAATCCTTAACGAGGCTAGGTAAATATACCCCTCAGTGCATACTAAAATAGCTCAACTGAATGGATATATCATGTGCTAAATGATTTTAATGTGCAGTAATGATTCTAGGGTGCTCAAAATAAAACAAAACAGAGAGAAAACAGATGTAACCCCCTCGCCAGTTTACTGGCAGAATGCAAAAAGCCAACAGGCCCCTGGGCTAATCTTTCTGTGTCTGACCTCTCATTTTTCTCTCCATTCACCGGTGTTAGTCACTCGCGTGCCAAGGCGCCACCGGCAGGGAGGGGGAGGCAAGCCTTCAGGGTCCTCGGTGGGAACCGATAACCACTCAACCTTTCTCACAAGGGTGCTCACTCCAGTAGACTGCAATAAACTGGTTCTCCAATTCAGAAAGAGCAGGCAAGAAACCTGAAGTGATGGTCAAATAAAAAGTTCACTGTAGCTAATAAAAACATGACCAAAGATAAAATAGCAAAATCTCCAAAATGCAAAAATAGAAAATCTTGATAGGGATGGAATGAAACTCCAAGTGCTTTAGTCGCTTTCTCTCCAATTCTGAGTCAATACTGTAAACCTTCTGAGTCGCATTGGTAAACAGTCTCGAAATTTTTAAAATAAATATTTTTCTCTGATGACAGGAAAGATTAGAAAAATCTCTTTTCCAAAAAGTGGATAGAAAGGTGGTGGCAAAAAGGCTTCCTCCCATCCAATAATAAATAAAACTTCAGGCAAAACAGTTCTTACTTCCTGGCAACTACAGTCTCCATTTCAACTGGATGCAGAGCAAAATAGCACCCAATCCCATTTATTTATTTATTTATTTATTTATTTATTTAATTCTTTTATATACCGACCTTCATGACTATTGTCATATCAAATCGGTTTACATGGAACTTGGGGATAACACTCTTAACAACCATTTAACAATAGAGCAATCAGAGGAGGCAAAGTTACATTTAACAAGGAGATCAAACTTGGGAATTGAAGATGATTCTTCCTTATAAAAATTTTGCTTTCCCAATATACCAACTCTTATAGAAACCTTCTAATATCTCTGTATTTAAATCTAGCTTGTAAATTCACTGGGGCAGAGGTCTTTTAACCATTCAAATGTATTTTGTACATTACTATGTATGTTGACGGACCTGATATTGTATAATACATATTAATAGTGTTTGCCTTCAAATTCTAGGGTATTCCTGATGATAGACATTACTCGCTAAAGGGTAAATTCTCTATGTTGCCACACTTACATTACTTTCTACATTTTCATTCTTACAAAGCACTGAAAACAATGCAACATTTTAGCAGACAATTTATTTTGAATATCTATATCAAAACCAAAGAAAACTTATTTCCTAATGCTATTTGCAAGAATCTAATGCAGTAACTAGACCAGCATATTTAAGGCAGTAATGCATTTGATCATGAAGAGACAAAAATGCACACAGTATAACAGTTGAACTCAAATTTACAATGAATATTGAAATAAATGAATTATATAACAATCAGGTTCGGCAAGCCATACAAAACAAAATTGAAAGACAATGGTTGATTTTTACTAAGCATTGATGGGTACTTGAGAGCTTCAATTTTTGCATCATCAAAACAGATCAAATCCTCTTCCACTGCTGGCAAAGGTGGGGATTCACACTTTTGAAGATCACGAATTGACTGGCCAGTGGTCTTTCCTGCTGCTAACAAACTCTCACACAAAAAGTCAAATCTTTTGGCATTCTTTTCTAGAGTAGTGTGCCACTGATTGGCCATGATGGAACGAACTCCTGTAAGGCTTAGAAGGATAGCTGTTTCCACTGGTGTCTCCATTCCCCTCAGGCAGGGAATAACAACCCTCCTGAGCTGGGAGCAGGTCAAAAACAAAACCAAACTTTCTCAAAAGGCAAACGACTTTCCAAGGCAACCAGCAAGAATAGTAGAGTCCTACCCCTCTGGAACAAGCTGTGGGGCATGAATTTGGACAACCACCTAAGCAATCCTTCAAACTCAAGAAACAAGTCATATATCAAATATACTCAACCCAGTTTGTATATGGGGAGCTTGATCAACTCCCAACCCTGGGTGGGGAAAAAGTCTTAGGGATTATCCAAAAATGCCAAGTTTCTGTCTAGGATGGAGAAAGGAAAAATAAATAATAAAGGAATGAGGTACCCCTTACATAGAAAAACCTCAAATGAAATGAAAACAAAGAGAAAATATTTTCCTTGCACACTCCTACGAAGAGGTAGAGAGGTGGTGATGGAAAAAGTAAGATATAACAGTATATAAGGAAGAAATGTAGAGAAGTGTAATGAAGAGAGAGAGAGAGAGATATGAAGATGGGAAAACCAAAAATAGGAGTCATTCTCGACAATATTTGAACCCCAGTCTTGTTCGTTTAGTTCCATGTACAGGTCAAGTTTTTCAGCCCTCATTTTGCAGTCAGCTATAGGTCTAGCTGTAACTGAGGAGTAAACAAACTTGGTCCCCAAGGACCGCAACCTAGTTGGGTTTTCTAGATTTCCAAAATAAATATTTATGAGATGTGTTTGCATGACTGCCTTCACTATAGTTAGATTGCATGCTTATTCCTTCTGGAAGTCGTGAAAACTCAACTGAGTTGCAGCACTTGAAGACAGACTTTGTGCACCACTGCTGTAATTGGTTACTCAATTAAGCAAGAACTGGAGACAAAAGTAAAGAATTATGGCCTCAGTGAGGCCTACGCAATGAAACTTGCATTAAAAAATTATAGCATGTAACGCAATAAAAATGTAACATGCATGCAATAAGGGTTGCCAATTGTACAATATGGGGTAGATTTTTAAACTTACGCACGCGCTTCCCAGCGCGCCCATATGGACGCGGTTATTTTATAACAAGCACGCGTCGGTGCACGCAAGTTATAAAATACAAGAGGCACGTGCACGTGCAGCAGATTTTAACATCCGTGGGCGCATGTGCCTGTGGCCTGAGACTCGGGCACGCAGGTAGGGTAAATGTTTAATTTACGCACGATGATGTCATGACCCCTATTCCCAGTTCCCTCCCAGTCCGCTCCAATTAAGGAGCAGACTAGGAGGGAACTTTCCAAACCACCTAACCTTCCTCCTTCTTCCCCTCTCCTCCCCACCCCCTGTCCCTATCCTATATGTAAGACAGCATTTGTATAAGCATGTATGAACAAGAGAGAACATATATGAAAGGGATAGTATATGAGGGAGAGAGTATGAGAGACTGTATATAAATGAGAGAAATAGATCGTAAGTGAATATTGGAGATAGAAGGTGCATGTAAGTGAGTGAAAGAGAGAGGGAGCATATGTATGAGAGAATGAACTTGTGTGTTAGAATATGTGTATGAGAAAGAGAGAAAAACATGTATGTAACCCTCACCCCCCCCCCCCCCCCACACACACACACACACAGATTCATGACAATGTCAGGAAACTGAAAATGATACCATAACATAACATATCATTGCCATACTGGCTCAGACCATCAAGCCCAGTACCCTGATTCCAGGTCCCAAGTACCTGGCAGAATTTCAAAGGGAAGCCAGATTCTATGGATTTCTACAACACCACCTTAATGGTTTTCAAATATGGAGCATTGGGGAATTTTTTATCCTTTAGTTTTAATTTTTGTGTATTATTTGATATTTCTGCAGTTTTTTATTATTTTATTGGTATTTGAGAAATTTTAAAATATTTGTATGAGTTTTTAATTATTGGATGTTCTATTCATCAGCTATTTTGAAATATTTATTCTTCTTAGTATGTTTTTTCTATTATTGATTTATATTTCTCGATTATATTGTTTGTTTCATGAGGAATAGTGATTCTGTTTTTCCATTGTTGTACTGCTGTTAGCGATAACCCCGCCGGGGGGGGGGGGGGGGGTGGAGTTAGCAATCTGTTAGCGCTTACCCCGCCAGGAGGGCGGAATGAGCGATCTGGTATCGATCAGCTCCTCCCAAGGGGAGGAGATAGCAGTCTGATAGGCTTGGCTCCTGTAGGAGAAGGAGTTTAGCAATCTATTACGGATCTTGCTAAGGAGATAGCAATCTGTTAGTGCTCTGCTCCTCCAGAGGGAAGGAGTAGCAACTGTTATGCTTTGTTCCTGTAGAAAGATGAGCCAGCAACCTGTATGATCCCCACGGGGAGATAGCTGTCTGATATGGATCAGTTTCTGCAGAGAGAGGAGTAATGGTCTGATGTGGGTTGGCTCCCACAGAGTGGCAGATGATAATACCGCTCTATTAGTGTAAGGAGGGGGCTCTTGCTGACTGAATCAAGATTTCAGTCATCATTATTCAATATGGGCTGGATTTTCAAAGGGTTATGCGCATAACCGGGCTTACGCATGCCAGGCCTATTTTAAAAAGGCCCGGCAATGCGCGTAAAGCCCCGCCCCTGGATTGCCCCAGGCATGCGCAGGGCATTCGCGGGGCGAGGTCAGGGTCAGAGGCTCCAGGCACAGCGGCCATTTGCTGCTGTGCCAGGGATTGCGCACCAGCAGTCGGCCGGCGTGAGCAACTTACTTCAGCCCCAGGGCTGAAGTAAGTTGTGAAACAAAAAAAAGAAGAGAAAAAAGGTAGGGGGAAAGGGCGGGGGAGGTAGGGGAAGGGAAGGGAAGGTGGGGTGATGGGATAGGGAACAGGGGAAGGCAGCGCGGCTTGTTATAAAATTGGGCATACATGTGTGCATGCCAAGTAGCGCTCGCACATGTACGCCTGCACGCACCCTTTTAAAATCTACCTCTATGTTTAAGAGTTAATCATTTTTTTACAGTAGAGAGACAAGAGATCACATTTTCTAAGGTAACACTCACAGATGAAGAAACTGGAATGAAAAACTGGATATCATCTGCATAGAAACGATATCCAACATCCAGATTAGCCAGTAATTGACATAATGGAAACATGAAGATATTAAACAAAGTCGCCAATAATGATGAACATTGTGGAACACCAGTTTTTAAGGGGACCAACAAAGATTTACTTCCAAGAATAGACACCTGATGAAAACGATTTTGTAAATAAGAGTACTATTGAAATACTGTGGACATTAATCCAATTTCATGGACAATAAAGCAAAAGTGAGTGATCCAGCATATCAGACACTGAGGAAATATCTAATAATATCAAGAAATAATCTGTACCGTAGTCAAAATCTCAGAGGACGTTATCGCATAAGGACAGTAACAGTATTTCTGTGCCATGGGTGGCACAAAATCCAAATTGATATAGTTATCCAGTAAACTATGATAGTCTAAATATTAAATTGCTTTAATATAATATTTTCCAAGATTTTGGCAAGGAATAGAAGTGTGGAAATGGGATGATAGTTTTCATAGTCCATAGAATTCAATCCAGCCTTTTTTTAAAACATGCCGAAACAATACTACCTTAAGCTCATCAGGAGCATAACCTTCAGATAATGATTTATTGACAAATTCTGTCAATAAGGTTCATAGATCTTCTCACAAACTTTAAAGTGAGCCGTGAAATGGTTCAATGAAGGGCAAAGAGTATCTCTTAGCAACAGAATCCATTATTACTTTCTCAAAACATTCCCATTTACAATCCTCAGAAATCCTAGAGGCATACTAAATGACTGCATTAGATATTTAACCTTATCTAAAAAAAAAAAATATCCAAAGGTATCAGGATTTCCAGCAGCTAAACAACTTTTAGCTTTAGCAATGGGAGTAGTCAGTCATTTACAATATGGAAAGGTTCCTGTGCTTGATTCAGAGCTGACCAAATACACTGAGAAAAATATTCTTTTTTATGTCTATCCGTGGCACATTTACAGTTTAGTCAGAATGTGCAATACAGTACGATTCCAAATTACTTAAGGTGTTCTCCTTACTCCATAGGTGCTCATGTCTCCTTACATTACATTTAAAAGTAATCAAATCATAGTTATACCAGAATGCATACTGTACATGCATGAACTGCTTGATGCACGGAGGTGCAATTTCATCTAAAACAAGATCAAGAGAGTCTTGCCAACTCTTCACTGCTTTATTAGCATTTGCAGCGGTCACGGAGGCTAATCTAGGAATCCATCATATCTTAAGTTGTTCTGTTTCAAACCTCCTCTACTAGTAACAGGCTTATGAATAGCAGTAGAATAAATGAGAGCACAAATATTCATAGTTACAGAAATCAAGTAATAGTCTGTCTATGGAACTTTCTCATACATTGTTCTAGTTTGAGTATCAAAAAAAGATTAACAAACACAAGCATGGTCTAATGCGTGACCATGCTTGTGAGTGGGTTTATTTATTAACTGACTCCAACCCAAAGCTGTCATAGAGCTAAGAACTATGAGGTCCATATTCAAAAGCCATTTACCTGGCTAGAATTTAGCCAGATAACATATGTATAACTGTTATACAAAAGAGGTCAGGAGAAGTGTTTTTTCACTAGATCAGTAAGTATTGTCATTTTTTTCTAATCGTTTGTCCATTTACCAAAATAAGAGAAAAATCTCGAGCTAACCTATAAGGGGTATTTGTCAATAAAGGAAACAATATGAATGGTGCCAAGGGACTGGAGAAAAGCAGTAGTAGCAGAGAGGAGGCTGGAAAGGATGGAAACTACAGGCTGGTTAGCCTCACCTCGGTGGTAGGAAAATTAATGGAGACACTGCTGAAGGAAAGGATAGTGAGCTATCTACAAATTTGGTGGGTTGCTGGACCCAAGGCAGCAGGGTTTTACAAGGGGGAAGGTCCTGTCAGACAAATTTGATTGATTTTTTTGATTGGGTGACTAGAGAATTGGATTGAGAAACATTGCTTGATGTGATCTAATTGGATTTCAGCAAAGCTTTTGATATGGTCCGGCACAAGAGACTTGTGAATAAAATGAGAAGCTTGAGAGTGAGCACCAAAGTAGAGGCGTGGTTTACAAACAGGTTGACTGATAGGAGACAGCGTGTAATGGTAAATGGTACCTACTCTGAAGAGAGTCGGTGTTGAGTGCCATTGAGATCAATATTATGTTCAATATCTTTGTGAGCAACATTGAGGAAGGGATAGAAGGTAAAGTTTGTCTATTTGCAGATGATTCTAAGATCTGCAACAGAATGGATACGCCTGAAAAGTGATTAAGAAAGCTTGAAGAGTGGTCAAAGATTTGGCAGCTGGAATTCAATGCCAAGAAGTGTAGAGTCATGCGTCTGGGATGTGGCATTCCAAAAGAGCTGTATGTGATAGGGGGTGAAAGACTGATGTGCACAGACCAAGAGAGGGATCTTGGGGTATAAGTGTTTGGTGATATGAAGATGATGAAGCAATGTGACAAGGTAGTAGCTAAAGCCAGAAGATTACTGGGCTGTATAAAGAGAGGAATAACCAGTAAGAAAAAGGAGGTCATAAGGCCCTTGTACAGGTCCTTGGTGAGGCCTCACCTGGGGTACTGTTTCAATTCTGGAGCCCATATCTCAAAAAGGATAGGGATGTGAATCGTTTTTTGACGATTTAAAATATCGTCCGATATATTTTAAATCATCAAAAATCGTTAGGGCCACGATACAATACCAATTCCCCCGATTTATCGTCAAAAAATCGTAAATCGGGGGAAGGGGGAGGGCAGGAAAACCGGCACACTAAAACCCCCTAAAACCCACCCCGACCCTTTAAATTAAATCCCCCACCCTCCCGAAACCCCCCCCCATGCCTTAAATTACCTGGGGGTCCAGCGGCGGTCCGGAACGGCAGCGGTCCGGAACGGCCTCCTGTAATTGAATCGTGTTGTCTTCAGCTGGCGCCATTTTTCAAAATGGCGGCGCAAAATGGCGGCGGCCATAGACCAACACGATTCGACTGCAGGAGGTCGTTCCGGACCCCCGCTGTACTTTTGGCAAGTCTTGTGGGGGTCAGGAGGCCCCCCCAAGCTGGCCAAAAGTCCCTGGGGGTCCAGCGGGGGTCCGGAAAACGATCTCCTGCCGCGAATCGTTTTCCGTACGGAAAATGGCGCCGGCAGGAGATCGACTGCAGGAGGTCATTCAACGGGGGTTCCGGATCCCCGCTGAATGACCTCCTGCAGTCGATCTCCTGCCGGCACCATTTTCCTTACGGAAAACGATTCGCGGCAGGAGATCGTTTTCCGGACCCCCGCTGGACCCCCAGGGACTTTTGGCCAGCTTGGGGGGGCCTCCTGACCCCCACAAGACTTGCCAAAAGTCCAGCGGGGGTCCGGAACGACCTCCTGCAGTCGAATCGTGTTGGTCTATGGCCGCCGCCATTTTGAAAAATGGCGCCGGCTGAAGACAACACGATTCAATTGCAGGAGGCCGTTCCGGACTGCTGCCGTTCCGGACCGCCGCTGGACCCCCAGGTAATTTAAGGCATTTGGGGGGTGGGGGATTTAATTTAAAGGGTCGGGGTGGGTTTTAGGGGGTTTTAGTGTGCCGGCTCACAATTTTCACGATACTTTAAACACCCAAACGGCAACAATACGATTCCCTCCCCCTCCCAGCCGAAATCG
Organism: Rhinatrema bivittatum; assembly: GCF_901001135.1. Lineage (NCBI taxonomy): Eukaryota > Metazoa > Chordata > Amphibia > Gymnophiona > Rhinatrematidae > Rhinatrema > Rhinatrema bivittatum. Next base: position 52,690,146 of record NC_042624.1, on the reverse strand, counting down.
ATCGTTAAGACGATCGAGGACACGATTCACATCTCTAAAAAAGGATAGAGACAGGATGGAGGTGATTCAGAGAAGGGCGACCAAAATGGTGTGGGGACTGTATCAGAAGACCTATGAGGAGAGGCTTATGTGTATCCTGGAAGAGAGGAGGTGCATGTCAAATATGATACAGACTTTCAGATACCTAAAAGGTTTTAATGATGCACAAACTTTGAACCTTTTCTGTTGGAAAGAAAGCAATAGAACTAGGGGTCATGAAATGAAACTCAAGGAGAGACAACTCAAAACCAACCAGGAAATATTTCTTCATGGTGGTGGATGCCTGAAATGTCATTCCAGAGGAAGTAGTGAACACAAAGGGGCATGGGATAAACACTATGGATCTCTAAAGGCTAGAGGACGAAAATGAGAAAAACGTACAGGGGGGTAACTTGCTAGTGCGGCGAGTACTACCCTTAGCAGAAGGCATGGAGATTACTACCCTTAACCAATATACCTTGATGCTTTTAATATAACTGTAACATTGTTCCCCGCTTAGATGGCAAGGGGAAAAAGAGGAATTGAATTCAGATAGTAACCGAGGGCCATGGTCTGGGATATTGATATGCAGATATAAGGGAAAAACATAGGGCTGCTATTATAGCCTAGTCCTAAAGGAAATGAAGAAAGCATGCAGAGAGGTAACTTGCTTGTGCGGTGGATACTACCCTTAGCAGAAAGCATGGAGATTACTACCCTTAACCTATAAACCTTGATGCTTTTAATGCAACTGCAACATTTCTCCCTGTTTTGATGGCAGAGGGAAAAGATTCAGACAACAACCAAGAGGGCCCTGACTTCTATGGTCTTGGTATTGATACTCGGACATAAGAGAAAAAACACAGGACTGCTTCTACAGCCAAGTCCATAAGCAAAGCTCGTCAAACATCACTGTAAAAAACGTTGCTAGCTGCAATTTTTATGGTTTATCATAAGGCTTTTTGATAACTACAATTTTTATTTTGATAACCTACACTGGCTCTCTGTTAAATTTAGAATCATATTCAAAGTACTAACCATAACCCACAAGACCGTTCATTCCCAAACTTTGCTAAATCTAAGTGACCCACTTCGTCCCCACGCATCATCGAGACCAATCAGATCCAGCTACTTAGGCACCTTATATGCACCTCCAGCCAAGTCATCGCTCAAGAAACGTGCATTCTCGACCGCCAGCCCCTCTCACTGGAATGCCCTTCCCACAGACCTTCGGCTAGAAACTTGTAGTCGGACGTTCAAAAAGAAGCTCAAAACTTGGCTTTTCACAAAAGCATTCACTTAAAGGTCTCTCCCTCAGGGTCAGATTCACGATGATGCGAGATGTCCGACGCCGTAACCATTTAATCTTATAATTTAATCTCATTATTTCCCCGCAAGCTGTATGTTATAATGCATTCATGCTTTTCAAGTCTGCTGTAAATCCAAGTTTGTTGAATGTTTATGTTTATTTATATTTTGTATATTTATACTTATATTTATAATAATTTTATTTTATTTTAAGTCGTTCGCTGCTTTATCTATAAGTTCATACGAAGTTAGCCCTGTTATCTGTACCCTCTTGTTTGATGTAATTTCCAGCTTTGGTTCTATGTAAACCGACGTGATATGTACTAGTACAGGAACATCGGTATATAAAAGCCTTAAATAAATAACTGCACAGAGAGGCAGTTACTATCCTTAATAGGAACATGGGAGTAACTGGCACAGAGTGGCATTTACTATCTTAAGAAGCTTGCTGGGCAGACTGGATGGACCATTCGGTACTTCTCTGCTGTCATTTCTATGTTTCTATAAGTTAAAATCTCAGCATATTTGCTCTAGCTTGTGCCATCTATTCAACCATTTCAAAAATACAAAAGATCTGGCAAACAATAAGTTCTGGTGGAAATACAGAGCAAGTGCCGGGCAGCTAGATGGAAGCAGCTAAGAGCTCTTTAAAGGCATGATGCCTTCCCTCTTACGCAATGTCATGGGATGCTAATGCCAGTGTGATTCCTGCCCTGCCCCTCACTTCATGTTCCGGAGTGTTGGTGCCACTCTGCTTGCTGCCGTACCCCTCATGTTATGTCTTGGGGTGTTCATGCCACTATTTGAGTGCTTTGGGGCCTTCAAGCCATTGTTTGTGATGTTTTGTCTCGCTCACAGCACCTTGGGCTGTTTATGCCACTATTGTTGGTGCCCTTTGTCCCTCTTTTGGTAACTTAAGGTCTTCATCTGCCACTTCTGCCCCTTTTCTTTAGTGTCTTGGAGTCTTAGTGCCACTGTTGTTTGGTGCCCTTTGCCCCTCTTTTGGTAACTTTGGGTTTTCATGTCACTGTTTGGGCAGCTTTGCTTCTCTCACTATGCCTTGGGCTGTTCGTGCCACTCTTGGTGCTGCTTTACTCCTCTTTTGCCACCTTGGGATGTTCCTGTGACCGATGATTCTTTTTGCCCCTCTTTTGGTGCATTGAGGTCTTCACGTCACTGTTTATGAGGTTTTGTCCCTCTCTTGGTGCCTTGGGCTGTTCATGACCCTGCTTTTTTTCTGTTTTACCATTTTCATGATACCTTGAGCTTTTAATGCCACTATTGGTGCCACTTTTCCCTATTCTTGGTGCCCTGGAATGCTGCTCCCTTTGCTGACGATACCTACCTGCAAGTTCCATTAAGCTTGGATAGAAAGCCCCTGTGTCAAAAGTCCAAAATAAGATGCATTGCTTCCCCTTAACTTTAATGAAATGAATGAAATGATATAACAAAATAATCAAATTAACTTGGGACCCAAAACAAATAACAAACGGCAGCCAAACTGAAATAATGAACCGAGCTGAAAATACTTTTTGTGCACATCCCTCATAGTGGCTGGAATTAGGTCCCATGATTGCAGGGCTCTGGAAGGAACGCTGGTGCCTGGCCTCTTGCCAAGGACTGTCGCTGCAATGAATAAACTCATGTAAATTGAGAGGTATAAAAATAAGGGCAAAATCTCCAGGCAGTTGTGAATGAAAGCTCCTTTCCCCAGAAGACAAAAAAAATCTAAAATCAGAAACAAAATTAAAATATGTGTGCGTTGGGAGGGAATCCTCACAAAGAAAAGAAACATGTTTTCAAGCAATTTATAGTTTGCCAGCCAGTCTCGCCATGCTGAATCCAAAGGCAAAAGTCAAAATAAAAGGGTTTTGAATGCAAATTCTCCTTGCCTGCTGCGACTTAACTTTTGTGTCTATGGACTGCCTGCCTATGCAACACCTCTATCCCCATGCTTTGCTCTCGCTTGCAATCAGCAGTACGTTTTTGGCCCTTGTGTTGAAAAGTTCACCCTGATTAGTAATCAATTCCACAAGATAGGCTGGAACAAAGCCATTTAATGTTTTATAAGTAATTAAAAGCAATTTACAATCACAATGAAAAGTGACAGGCAGCCAATGTAGGTCACGTAGCACTGTCAGGGGTAATGTGATTTAATATTGGACTCCCTGTCACCACTCTGGCTGCACAATCCAGGACTAATTGCAGTTCAGAGAGAGATGAATTAAAGAGCTCAGAGAATAATGCATTCCAAAAAAAATCTTTCCCTGCCATAACAAATGCTTGCGTCAGGGTTTTCACAGCTAGTGTGGATGGATTATTTCCAGGTCTTGCAATTTTGTGAAGAAAGAAGGGCACTGCATTACTAATTTGTTGAAAATGAGTTTTAAAAGTGAGTGACAAATCCAGAAAATATGATGAAGTGTGAGCCCCTGAACAAACAGAAAAAAATCAAGACGGTCGTCTTCTGGAAATAGCGATGCTGCTCTTTATTTCTGGAGTGCTACACAATTGCCTGGTGTTTTTGGTTTTTGAAATCTGTGATGGCAGTACTGCTTGGAATAAACAAGGGGAGGTACCTCCAGTACGGTGGGGGAACTGTATAAAAAGGAGTGATAGGGAACAGTGAACCCCCAAGAGTTACTGGCAATATTAACGAGATAACACTAAGCATAGACCAATCCATCATAAAACACAAATCAAATCTCCACATTTGCACAAAAGTACATTGAACAAAAAGTAGGCAAGATTCCATGAGAAAGCTGGTTGTATTTGAAACCAAATTGGAAAATAATATGAACTTGAAATTTCTTTAAAGAAAGTACAAGATAAAGAAGACTTGTTTAGCCAGAGACAACTCTATGCTTCATGATAAGACAGAGAGACTGGAAAATGAAGCTAGGCGTTGCACCTTGAGATTTATTCAGTTTCCTAAAATAGCCACAGCGGCACCTTTAGATTTGTCAGGAGATACATGACTGAGGGAGATGAGAAACCAGTCTCTGCTACATTGATTATACATTTTGTTTTAGAACCAGATAGGGTCTGGGTCTTCTGGCTATTTTTTAAGCACTGGGAGATCCAGTCCCCGAACTGTAAAATAAGAGCATTCCCCGATGTAGCTAAGGCATCTCAGAGGAAGTGTAAGCACTAAGCAGTGAGCACTTTCTTCTCTTAAGACCTACAGTTGTCCAAACTGGGGTTCTTTTCTGCCTTAATTTCCCCTGTAAATGGATGATAAAATATCAGTTTGCTAGATATATGTTCTATGACCTTTCTGGCCTTCTTTCTTTTCTTACAGACCAAAACAGTACAGTGCGCTCCGGTGGAGCGCACTGTTAGCCCAGGTTTGGATGCGCGTTTTCGACGCGCTAGCTTTACCCCTTATATAGCAAGGGGTAATAGCGCGTCGAAAACGCGCGTCCAACCCCCCCGAAACTAATAGCATCCGCAACATGCAAATGCATGTTGATGGCCCTATTAGTTATTCACGCACGATACAGAAAGTAAAATGTGCAGCTAAGCCGCACATTTTACTTTCAGAAATTAACGCCTGCCCAAAGGCTGGCGTTAATTTCTGCTGGCGCCGGGGAAGTGTACAGAAAATCAGAAAAAAACTGCTTTTCTGTACACCCTCTGACTTACTATCATAGTGATATTAAGTCGGAGGCCCCAAAAGTAAAAAAAAAGGTAAAATCAAATAAGCCTGATACTTCACTTTCAATGCACATCCAGCGTTACGGCGGTTACTACCCCAAATCAAATAAGGCTGATACTTCACTTTCAATGCACATCAAGCATAGCTCTCTCCTTCAACGGCAGGGAAAATGAAGAAAAGATGATTTATATTCAGCATCAACCAACAAGGAATGAATTACATAGTCTGGGTAAACAGATAAGCATAGGAGTAGCTGGCTTGTTATGGCACTTACTACCCCCGAATCAATTAAGCCTAATACTTCACTTGCAATGCACATCCAACATAGCTCTCTGCTTCAACGGCAGAGAGAATGAAGAAAAGATGATTTATATCAGCATCAACCAACAAGGAATGAATTACATAGTCTGGGTAAACAAATAAGCATGGGTGTAGCTTGCTTGTTACCGTAGCTACTACCCCGAATCAATTAAGCATGATACTTGACTTAGAATAAGTATCCAGCGCAGCTCACTGCTTCAACAACAGAGGGAATTAAGTAAAGAGGATTTTTATTCAGACAACCAACAATGGCTGAATTGCACATGCAGGGTAAACAAACGGGATTAGCTTGCTTATTACGGCGGTTATTACCCCAAACCAATTAGCTAGATACTTCACTTAGATGCAGCTCCAGCACTGCTGTCTGCATCGATGGTGGGGGGGAAGGGAATTGGAACCAAAAAGTTACCAATAAGGGCCCTGACCTCAGCGGTCAGAGTAACAGATTATGAAAACAAATAGGTGTGAAAGCTTGCTGGGCAGACTGGATGGGCCGTTTGGTCTTCTTCTGCCGTCACTTCTATGTTTCTATGAGATATGCACGGCCTGGCCAAGCACGTATCTCCTGGTTTTGGTGCGCACCAGGCTTTTAAAATTTGGCTTTAAGGGAGGTTGGGAGGGGGATACTAAGGAAGGATGAATGATGCTAAAGGAGGAAGTAGAAGAGGATGAAGGCACTGAGGGAGGGAGACGAAGAAGACAGAGCATGAAGAGGAAACAGGGAGATTGAAAGGGAAAGATAGATGATTGTGGTTCGCTGAGTGGGAAAGATGAAAGACAGAGGGCATAGATATACAGTTAAGAGACAGAGAGGGGAGTAGGGGAAGTGGAAATAAGAGGCCGAGAGTGAGAGAAAGTGAAGGAGAGAAGTAGATAGGGAGATGGAAGTTAAGAGATTGAGAAGGGAAGTGGAAGGCTAAAAGGAAAGATGAGCAAGATGGGTAGAAAGACAGAGGTGGCGAACAGCAAAATGATAAGTGAGATGAGAGAGAGAGAATGTTGGCAAGAGAGGTGGAATGGAAGCCAGAAATGCAAAAAGAAGATTAGACACATAAGAAAAACTAAAACTGAAAGAAAACCAGGAAAGGAATTCACAGGGCAGACAAGAAGAAAGATAGTTACATTTTATCATGGAAAAACTCTTGGCCAACATGGTAGAAAAACAGTTCTTATTTCTTGGAAGTTACTGGAATATGTAGGGTCAGCATTAGGGTTGGGTTACCACACAGGATTCAGCTGTGGCTCTCCAAAGGGAACTAGAGGGATCTGCTCCCCATCTACATGGTATTAAGAAGGCATATGAGTTGAAACATTGAGAAAGAAGAAATACATTTTTTTTAAAGTTGAAAAATCCCTATTTTAAATCTCACAGGTCTAGTATAATGGAAAAATCTACCAGTAACTGGTGATATCAAAGTTTGACTGAGCCCCATTAAAATCATGAGTAATAAAATGTATTCACATTTAATTAAGCTGCATTTATTTATTTAATTACCTTTTTAAATTTATATTCCATACAATCTGTCTGCAATTCTAGGTGGGTAACACAATCACATTCATATTCTTAAAACAACTTTTACAAAAAATACAAAACAATCTTATACCAGATTTTAGACTTCTCTCTATTTCTAAGACATTTCCTTAGCTCAGTACAGTGTACGGCCATTTTACCTCATAGTTAGGTTTAACCATCTGCTAAAGTCAGTGAGAATCCAGTTGACGCGATTTGAGCAGCCAAAGCAAGTCCGTGCATCATAGCAATATTCATCAGAAATAGTCGAGAAAGCCAATCATACTGGCCAAATCAACCATTTCTGGTAAATGTTGCCAAAATGTGCGAGTAGTAGGCAGCTGAATAAATAGGATGAATTTGCACTTAAATCTTTTGCACAAGACTTTTAGTCCCTTTTTCTTGTAATGCATAGTATTCTTTGTTTTAATAATGACTATTACATGAAAGGTTCTGCGCACTAAACTAGAACTTTTTTTCTATTTCTTTTACAATGGTAAAAAACATAGAAACAAGATGGCAGAAAAAGACCATTATGGCATATCCAGTCAATTCATTCACACCAACTTACTCAGTGAACCCCCCTTGGATTACAGTACCCCAGATGCATGACTGCCAAGAAGTGCAGAGTCATGTTTTTGGAGTGCGGTAATCCGAAAGAGCTATATATGATGATGAAAGACAATCTGAAGGTGCCGAAGCAATGTGACAAGGTGATAGCTAAAGCCAGAAGAATATTGGGCTGCATAGAGAGAGGAATAAACAGTAGGGATGTGAATCGTTTTAGGACGATTAAAATTATCGTCCGATAATTTTAATATCGTCTTAAACCGTTATGGAACACAATACAATACAGATTCTAACGATTTATCGTTATAAATCGTTAGAATCGTGAGCCGGCACACTAAAACCCCCTAAAACCCACCCCCGACCCTTTAAATTAAATCCCCCACCCTCCCGAACCCCCCCCCCAAATAACTTAAATAACCTGCGGGTCCAGCGGCGGTCCGGAACGGCAGCGGTCCGGAACGGGCTCCTGCTCTGAATCTTGTCGTCTTCAGCCGGCGCCATTTTCCAAAATGGCGCCGAAAAATGGCGGCGGCCATAGACGAAAAAGATTGGACGGCAGGAGGTCCTTCCGGACCCCCGCTGGACTTTTGGCAAGTCTCGTGGGGGTCAGGAGGCCCCCCACAAGCTGGCCAAAAGTTCCTGGAGGTCCAGCGGGGGTCAGGGAGCGATTTCCCGCCGCGAATCGTTTTCGTACGGAAAATGGCGCCGGCCATACGCGTATGGCCGGCGCCATTTTCCGTACGGAAAATGGCGCCGGCAGGAGATCGACTGCAGGAGGTCGTTCAGCGAGGGTTCCGGCGCCTCGCTGAACGACCTCCTGCAGTCGATCTCCTGCCGGCGCCATTTTCCGTACGAAAACGATTCGCGGCGGGAAATCGCTCCCTGACCCCCGCTGGACCTCCAGGAACTTTTGGCCAGCTTGTGGGGGGCCTCCTGACCCCCACGAGACTTGCCAAAAGTCCAGCGGGGGTCCGGAAGGACCTCCTGCTGTCCAATCTTTTTCGTCTATGGCCGCCGCCATTTTTCGGCGCCATTTTGGAAAATGGTGCCGGCTGAAGACGACAAGATTCAGAGCAGGAGCCCGTTCCGGACCGCTGCCGTTCCGGACCGCCGCTGGACCCGCAGGTTATTTAAGTTATTTGGGGGGGGGGTTTGGGAGGGTGGGGGATTTAATTTAAAGGGTCGGGGGTGGGTTTTAGGGGGTTTTAATGTGCCGGTTTTTCGATTTTTCGATTTTTCGATTTTTCACGATTTTTAACGATTTTTCACGATATTTTACCCCCCCAAACGGCAACAATACGATTCCCTCCCCCTCCCAGCCGAAATCGATCGTTAAGACGATCGAGGACACGATTCACATCCCTAATAAACAGTAAGAAAAAAAGAGGTGATAATGCCCTTGTACAGGTACTTGGTGAGTCCTCACCTGGAGTACTGTGTTCAGTTCTGGAGACTGTATCTGAAAAAGGATAGAGATAGGACAGAGGCAGTCCAGAGAAGGGCGACCAAAATGGTGTAGGGTCTATACCAGAAGAAGTATGAGGAGAGACGGAAGGATCTGAATATGTATACCCTGGAAGAGAGGAGGTACAGGGAAGATATGTTACAGATCTTCAGTTACCTGAATGGTTTTAATGATGCATGTTCCTTGAACCTTTTCTAGAGGAAAGCAAACAGTAGAATTAGGGGTCCATGGTATGAATCCTCAGGGACAACAACTTAGAACCAATGTCAGGAAATATTTGTTGTGTCCGTCGGTCTCAGACGGCTTCGACCTTTTTCTCTGCTCTCCCCGCTAGCCTTGGGAAGATGGCTGCCGCCGTGTCTGCAAGCCTCATACTCCGGCATCCCCGGAATGGCTATGGCAAAGCCTCATGCCATCTTTCTCCTAAAGGCCTCCTAGGGTGCGCGCGCCACCAAAGTCTTTATCCACGTCATGGCGGGAACCTCGGGGGCGTCCCCCTCGAGTGTTGTCATGCCATCTGGGTATTTAACCTACGCTTGTTTTCTAGCTCGTTGAGTTAGCAAGGATTGGATTCATCTGGTCTAAGCTACTCTGCTGCTTCCTTGCTGCCACTGGAAGCCTTCTCTGCCCTTCGGGGTATACTCTAACCCGGGTACCCGCTCCTCGGGGGCCTCTGCTTTCTTTCAGGTGCCTCACCGTGATCAGGTACTCGCTCCTCGAGGGTCTGCTCTCCCTGCCTCGGTGCCTGTTACCAACTACTTCTGCCTGGTGGAATCATCAACCTTACAGCTACCATCTAGTGAGTAATCTAATTCTCAGTCTGTCTCATCTACAGCTCTGCCGTGCTGGGAAACCTACACCTGGATATCCCTATAACATCTTGGTGAGACGAGTTCCCTCTGCCGAGGGTCCCTGGACTGCTACCTCTGGATCAACTCACTACTGCCACCTCTGGTGGTATACAACAGCTGTACAATAAAAGACAAAACTCTGTGTTTGTGCATCCTGAATCTAGCCCAGTACTGTGGCTCCCCATGAGGCTCCTCCCCGTGGGTGTGGTCATCTCCCACGAGTACACAAGAATCCACTCAAACACCTTGAAACCATAATAATATTTCTTCATGGAGAGGGTTGTGGATGCCTGGAATGCCCTTACAGAAGAGGTGGTAAAGACAAAAGCAATAAACAAATTAAAAAGGCATGGGTAAACACTGTGGATCCCTGAAGGCTAGAGTTGGAAATTAAGAAAAGGGTGCATAGGGTAACCAGCATAGAGTGGCAGCTGCTACCCTAACATAAGGCATGGGGATTAGCATCTGTAACCAATTAGCATACATGATTTTCACACATGGGGATTACTACCCTTAACCAATTAGCTTACATGATTTTGACGCAACTACAGTATCACTCTTTGCTTCAACAGCAGGGTGGGGGGAGGGAGAAAAGGGGAATTGGATTCAGATGATAACCAATGCTGGACCCTGATTTTTACGTCTAGGGTACCGATATGCAGACATTAGGGAAAAGCACAGGACTGCTTCTATAACCAAGTCCAAAAGCAAAAGACATTCAAGCAACAGCTTTGTGTGAATTACCAGGAAGGCTGCTCACTGTAAAGATGTTACTAGTAGTAATTTTGTCATGGATTTGACAGTTGATTGGTTTTAATTTTTAATATTACTACCCTTAACATAAGGTATGGAATTAACCTGCATGGAGCAGCAGTTGCTACCATAAGAAGCTTGCTGAACAGACTGGATGGACCATTTGGTCTTTTTTTGCCATCATTACTATGCTGCTATGTTTTTACAATCCAGACCACTCTGTGTGTATCCCATTCTTTCTTGAATTCAAATATTTTCTTTGTTCCACCATGTCTATGGGGAGGCTGTTCCATGCATCCACTACCCTCTCTGTAAAGAAATATTTCTTCAGATTGCTTCTGGGTTTCCCCCTTTTACCCTCATCCCATGACCCCTCATTCTAGAGCCTCCTTTCTTTTGAAAGAGACTCGCCTCCTCTGCATAGAAATCTTGGAGTTATTTAAATGTCTCTATCACATCTCCCCTCTCCTGCCTTTCATCCTGGGTATATATTGTGTAGATCTTTAAATCTTCCCCCTGTGCTTTAGGATGAAGACCACTGATCATTTTAATAGCCACCCTCTGGATTGAGTCAAACTGATTTATATCCTTTTGAAGATGTGGTCTCCAAAATTGTCTACAGTATTCCCAAGGAGGTCTCACCAAGGATTTACAGGGGCAATATCACTTCCTTTTTTCTGTTGATCATTCCTCTCCCTATGCATCCAAGCATCCTTCTGGCACCTTAGCCACCTGTTTGGCCACCGTAAGATCATCAGATATGATCACTCTGAGATTTGAGCTTAGAAGAATTTCACCTTCATACTGCACCTCTGCTGTTGGTTTTGCATCCTAAATGCATAACTACTTTTTTTTAGTATTAAGTCTTAGCTGCCAGACCACAGAACATTTCTCAAGCTTTGCTAGATTCCTCCTCATGTTTTTTATACCTTCCTGGCTATCTACCCTGTTGCAGATTTTGGTATCACTGGCAAAAAAGGCAAATCATTTTTGATAATCCTTCTGCAGTGTTGCTCACAAAAATGTTGACAAGAACTGATCCAACTACTGATTCCTGTGGCACACTGTTAGTAATGTTCCCCTCCTCAAAGTGAACTCCATTTATCACTACCCTGTGTCGCTTCCAGTCAACCAATTTCTAACCCAGTCAGTTACTTTAGGACTCATACTAAGGGCACTCAATTTTTTATTTATGTGGAACCATGCCAAAGTCCTTAATGATATCCATATACACTACATCTAGCATTCTCCTCTGATCCAACTCTCTAGTCACTCAATCAAACAGATTTATCAGATTTGTCTGCTAAGACATATTTCTGGTAAAGCCATTCTTCGTCAGATCTCGTTATCCAGAAACTGCACTATCCTCTGTTTTTGCGGAGATTCCTTTAATTTGCTCACCACAGAGTAGTTCCCAGCCTCCTTCTAACTTTACTTTTCTGAAAAGGAGCCACATTTACCTGTCTCCAGATCTCTGGAACTACTCCCAACTAATATGTATTAAAAAAGTCAGCTGCCAGAAATTCTCTAAGCTCCCTTAAAACACTTGGTCATAGCTCATCTCGACCTGTCGCTCTATTTTCCTTAAGTTTAGTGTACTCCTCACAAACACACTTTTTTGAAAATAGATTGAGGTTTACTTCCCTTACAATTGAATTTGTGTTTGTTTTATGTGCTCCTGCTCATGGTACTTTCACAGTGAACACAGAACAGAAATATTTGTTAAGCAGTTTTGCTTTTTCCTCATCCACCTCTACATATTACTCCCCTTTACCTCTGTTTTACAATACCACTTTTGAACATGCTCCTATCACTAACATATCTAAAAAAGAAAAAAAAATTCTGGTGCCCCTTTTCACTACAATATTTTCTTCCTTTTGCATCTTTGCATTCCTGCTAGGGGTGAGAAGGGGGAAAAATTGTTTCATTTTTATATTTCATTTTTGGGGGGCATTTTTCCCACGAATTTTGTTTCGTGCAATGTTTATTTTGAATCTTTAGTTTAAATAAAACAAAATAAATAATGAAAACCCCCTCCCAAAAAATGGAAAAAAAGAAAAGAAACAGGGCCTGCCATGCCCCCAACTCATCCCTCCCACCCAGAAAAATACTGGGACCGGGATCCTCCTTGATTCCCACTTACCCAGTATGGGGGGATCCACAGATGTAGTCCCCTGCCCAAGCCGGGGACTACAAGGGGCCTAGGCCGAGATCGCAGTAACCTATCACGGTCTAAGCTTTTGCAAGAGCAAGGCTTCAGCCTGATTCTGCAGCTTGGCCGAGGCCAGGTCTTGATGCTGGGACCTCAGCCTGGACCATGGTCTGACACCGGGCCTGGCCCAGAAATTGGGTCCTGACACCTAGACCTCAGCCTAGGTCAGGTGCTGGACCCAGGCCCGATTCTGTAGTCTGGCTTAAGGACAGGTCCCAATGCTGGGGCCTTGGTCCAGACCCATGCCTGATGCCGGGGCTCTGCCCTCAGTCTAGGCCAGGGCCCAAACCCAGGTCTGAAGCCGCAGCCTGGCCCTGCCTGGAGGTCAGGTCCTGATGCCAGGGCCTTAGCCAAAACCCAGGCCCGAAGCCAGGGCCCAGTTCAGAGGCCAGGTCTCGAAGCCTGGGCTTTGGCCCAGGGACAGGACAGGAGTCCAGGCCTCGGAGCTCTCTTTCATCATCTTTCTTTGGTGTCAGTAGGCACCCCAATGGTACCTACTGACACCATTGGGGTCATGGCGCCAGAGTTAATTAGCTGCCATAAATCAAAATGGCACCCTCTGCTGGGGAGGATGTGCCAGAGTTAATTAACTCTGGCGCCATGACCCCAGTGAATGGCATTGGTGAAGAAGAGCCGAAGAAAGACAACTTGGAAGAGAAGCTCTAAGGCCTGGGCCTGATCCTGAGTCACAGTGTCAGCCTGGGTCTCCCTCTTATAGTTCTCTCTCTCTCTCCTGCAAGACTGATCCCTCCCTCCTGCTCATATACTCAGTGGCCATAAGTCTGCTTCCTGCTGTGCAAGTGCACCCACATGGCCCTCAGTGGTAGTGTACATACGCACCTATGTCTGTGGGACAAACATTATGGGAGTGGTAGTTTTTGTGCCTCATTCCCGGAATTGATTTTTTAAAGATGAGTTGCAGGATGGGCTTGGCACTATGGCACACCTGAGGATCCGACACAGCACACCAATTGGGAAATGCTGAGTGAGACTAATACTAATAATGTGGATTGTTCAATTAAGTTGAAATAAAACAAAATCAGGAAATACTGTATCTAAAATCGCATTGCTTGCCCTTGCAAGAAAACAACAAACAACTGTCTCAGTACAGTGGCTAAGTAATTTTCTTCAGGGTAATAACTTCAAAAAAACATACAGCTACCAGAAACCGCTTTTTTCTTAGTTATAAGCAGCTATTTGGAGCCTTCAGAGTCTCATTTCCTGACTACATCCCTGTATCTTTCCCTCTCTGTCTCTTCTTAAAGCAGCCTTACCTTTAATATTTACGGTAATTAAAAAGGCTTATTAGTATCCAGTCTCTTGCCTCTCATTGGTGATAGGAAGGTTTCATGCACCCTAGCTCTGATGCAAAATTATATCATTAATCAGTTCAAATATTAAATGTTCCATAGTCTGTTTAACCAAAGTCAATTTTAATACATTCTAATATCCCCCTTTTCTATTAGTGTCCATTTGGTATCAGTGTAGTCTAGAAAATAATTCAACATTGGCTCTGGCCATAGGAGCCCCCCTGCTGACATCAAAAGAGGGTAATAAGCATTACAAGGAAGGGATAATGGCACTTCTGTTGGCTTTAACATAATAAATAGATGTAGTAGAGAAGTAGATGTAGTATACTTGGATTTTCAGAAGGCGTTTGACAAAGTTCCTCATGAGAGGCTTCTAGGAAAAGTAAAAAGTCATGGGATAGATGGTGATGTCCTTTCGTAGATTGCAAACTGGCTAAAAGACAGGAAACAGAGAGTAGGATTAAATGGAGAATTTTCTCAGTGGAAGGGAGTGGACAGTGGAGTGCCTCAGGGATCTGTATTGGGACCCTTACTTTTCAATATATTTTTATAAATGATCTGGAAAGAAATACGACGAGTGAGATAATCAAATTTGCAGATGACACAAAATTGTTCAGAGTAGTTAAATCACAAGCAGATTGTGATAAATTGCAGGAAGACCTTGTGAGACTGGAAAATTGGTCATCCAAATGGCAGATGAAATTAAATGTGGATAAGTGCAAGGTGATGCATATAGGGAAAAATAACCCATGCTATAATTACACAATGTTGGGTTCCATATTAGGTGCTACAACCCAAGAAAGAGATCTAGGCGTCATAGTGGATAACTCATTGAAATCATCGGTTCAGTGTGCTGCGGCAGTCAAAAAAGCAAACAGAATGTTGGGAAATATTAGAAAGGGAATGGTGAATAAAACAGAAAATGTCATAATGCCTCTGTATCGCTCCACGGTGAGACCGCACCTTGAATACTGTGTACAATTCTGGTCGCCGCATCTCAAAAAAAGATGATAAGGGGAATGGAGCAGCTCCCCTATGAGGAAAGACTAAAGAGGTTAGGACTTTTCAGCTTGGAGAAGAGACGGCTGAGGGAGGATATGATAGAGATGTTTAAAATTATGAGAGGTCTAGAACAGGTAGATGTGAATCGGTTAATTTACTCTTCTGGATAGTAGAAAGACTAGGGGGCACTCCATGAAGTTAGCATGGGGCACATTTAAAACTAATCGGAGAAAGTTCTTTTTTACTCAACGCACAATTAAACTCTGGAATTTGTTGCCAGAGGATGTGGTTAGTGCAGTTAGTATAGCGGTGTTTAAAAAAGGACTGGATAAGTTCTTGGAGGAGAAGTCCATTACCTGCTATTAAGTTCACTTAGGGGCAGATTTTAAAACCCCTGCGTGTGTAAATCCGGCAGGATTTACACGCGCAGGGCCCTTGCGCGTCGGCGCGCCTATTTTGCATAGGCCGCCGGCGCGCGTAAAGCCCCGGGACGCGCGTAAGTCCCAGGGCTTTCGAAACGGGGAGGGAGGGGGCGTGTCCGGGGGCGTTCCTGAAATGACGCAGCGTTTCGGGGGCGTGCCGCAGCGTTTCGGGGGCGGGCCCGGGGGTATGGTCGAGGCCTCCGGACCACGCACCCGGGACCGGAGGACGGAGCGGGGCTGCTAGCGATGCGCGCAAAGTTACGCCTGCTGAAAGCAGGTGTAACTTTGCCAACAAAGGTAAGGGGGAGGGTTTAGATAGGGCCAGGGGGTGGGTTAGGTAGGGGAAGGGAGGGGGAAGAAAAGTTCCCTCCGAGGCCGCTTCGAAATCGGAGCGGCCTCGGAGGGAACAGGCAGGCCGCGCTGGGCTCGGCGCGCGCAGGTTGCACAAATGTGCACCCCCTTGCGCGCGCCGACCCCGGATTTTATAAGATACACGCGGCTACGTGCATATCTTATAAAATCTGGTGTACTTTTGTTCGCGCCGGTGGCGCGAACAAAAGTACCGGCGCGCATATTGTTTTAAAATCCGCCCCTTAGAGAATAGCCACTGCCATTAGCAATGGTAACATGAAATAGACTTAGTTTTTGGGTACTTGCCAGGTTCTTATGGCCTGGATTGGCCACTGTTGGAAACAGGATGCTGGGCTTGATGGATGCTTGGTCTGACCCAGTATGGCATTTTCTTATGTTCTTATGTTCTTAAATACTTCTATAAGCAATTGGCTTACACAGTAATCTCCTTTATTTTCTCCCACTGCTTGAGGTACTCCCCAATTTTAACAGTTAGTTTTTCTGAATGTAACCCCTCCTTCATTGGGAGTCATCTTCCAAGCCCTGATGAGCAATGGTCTCACTCTGAGAGGATGGGGGAACACTCTTTCAAAGATCATGGGCTGGTGATAAACTCACCTGCAAGGCCAAAACAGACTGAGAATACCACAAAAGAAACACAATATCCTCACCACAATTGTGTTTCAAAGAAAAATACTTTACTGAAAAATGTAACCATATCAGCAGAATGACAAAAAATGCTACAGTCCTCAGTTCAGTTATGCAGAAAAATTGCAGAAACACTTCAAAATTCACAAAATCACAATTCTTAATATGGCAATGCAGTGAAAGCTCACAAAACAGTTTAAAGGTCAAAAATCATAGTTCACAATCTTCCAGGAAATATGCCTCTACTGAAAGTTCCTCTTCTTCACCCTTCTGGATTCTCTGCGGACCTAAAAAACAACTTAAAGTCTCTCTTCAATATTTTCCACAATCTCCTTCCCAAAGAAATCTCAGTTGCTCACAAACACCAGGATAGGTTCCAGGAAAATGACCTCCCATCCCTTTGGCTGTTGTAGCCTCCTCAGACCTGCACTGAAGCTCCAGACAGGCACCCTCTCCTTTGGTCCTATTGACCTTCAATACAGTTCTTGTGTTAGGGAGCGCTAGGAGAGCGGTCCTGTTTCCAAGAGGATTGTGTGCCCTTGAGCCATGGCATGACTCCAGAGAACTCCAAGGTGGTACCGAGGCAGGTGAGACATGTCCGAGCCTGGCTGAGACCAGGAAGCCAGGCCTCTGCCAACCTGCACAGCCTCAGTGAGGCCAACCATGCAAGTTTGGTCCTCCAACTACTCCAAGCCCTTTCGGACCTGCCGCTGGGAACGGCAAAGGCAGCAGGCCGGACAGGAGGCAAGGGCGGATGAAGACTCTGGAACATGGAGACAGATGGAATGTGGAGACTCAGAAGAGGAACTTGGAAGGACTCTGAGTGCTAGGAAGACTCAGACGATTATTCAGAATCAAGTACTAGGTTGAGGCTGCAACACAGCATCCCCTACACAGCCCACCCACAGGACTGGTCACAGACCACACTTGATGCGAGACAGACTCCAGGAGTAGAAGTGGAAGTTGAGACTGAAACATGTCAAAGATTCAATAGAGGCCTGCACTGGTGCGTGCCCTACACATCCGCCCATGGCTGGTCATGGACCACGCTGGAGTGGAGCTGGTTCTGGCAGACTCTTGGTCATGGACAGAGCAACCCCAAGGGAATCTGAGGGCCAGAACGAGCCTCAGGGAACAGGACCAAGCAGGGACTTGGCTACAGGGAAGGATGACCCTCCGGAGGCTTGTGCTGCAGACGAGGAGGCAGGCCTGTGCAATGAGGTGACGGAGCACGACAGTGGCACGATGGTAGCTTGCCAAGAAAGGTGGACAAGGAACCAGGGGTTCAGGACATCAAAGCTGGATTACAGAACATCAGGACTGGATCACGGAACATCAAGACTGGATCACGGAACACGGAACATCAAGACATCAGCAGAGACCAGGAACGGAACAACGAGGGATCCCACGAAGAACAAGGAAGGCCAACAGGAGTGAAGACGAGAAGTCCTAAGGAGGACTCACCCCTTACGAAGGCAAGGACAGACTGACTGCAGAGCCCTTTTATAGGGCTGAAGAAGGAAGACGCCCAGGGAGGAGTCCAGGTGGGGCTAGAAGTACTGGCCCTTTAAATCTTCAAGGAAGACGTGGCCCTGCCCCTTAGGGGAAGTAGGCAGGACCATGGACATTGGCCATGCTGTCGCTGTGTCGCTGGAGGAGCAGAGCTGAAGCAGGAGCTGGGCCGTGGAGCAGGCCCCAATGAAGACGGCAGCATCCTGCCGCTGAAGAGGCACCAAGCAGCTCCAGCCATCAGGCAAGACCGGGGATTGCGGCCTCTGGACCGCGAAGATGGAGAGGGCAGCGGCGGCTCCAGCCGCATAAGGATCAGGTTGGCAGCCTCCAGGCCGAGAAAGATGCAATAGCATGGCTCCAGCCACATGAGGAATGCGTCGGCAGCCCCGTGCTGCGGAGGTAAGTGCCTGCTCGCGGCTGGAACCATGAGCAGGAGTATAACATCTTGTGCTTCATCACAAAACTCTTCAGCTTCTTCACTTCTCTCAGCTACTTTATTTCTGCAGCTCCCAGGGGCAGATTGGCCTATTGGGGCTTCGGGCATGCCCCGGTGGGCCGGTCACCCCAATCAAGTGACATTTCTCTGACAGCGGAAGCCAGGGTTGGTGGAAGCATTAGGCCTGGGCCTAGGGTGCCGTGAGCAGTGGTATCCCGAGGGGAGCCAATGCCCCCGGGCACAAGAAGGCTCCCCTCGGGATACCACTGCTCGCGACACACAGCAAGCAGATCGGCAGGGCCGTGATGGAGCTCACGTCACCACGGCCCGAAGCAAAAGATCGCGTTTAAACGCGCTGATGCTCCTCCTCCTTCCTGCCTACGTGGCCCCGGAAGTAAATGTTGCCAGAGCCGTGTGGGCAGGAAGGAGGAGGAGCATCAGTGTGTGCAGAAGAGGAGCAGCCGCTGCGAATCCCAACTCGCAGCAGCCCGGTAGCAGGGCTGCTGGGGCCCGAGAAGATCAGGGCCGCTGCAGAGCCCATCCTGCGGCGACCCGCGAAGAGGAGGCCCAGAGGTGAGAGAGAGGCTGAGGGTCTGTAGAGGGTGTGTGTGTGTGTGCGTGTATGAAATGAGTTGAGAGATTGTGTGTGAGAGTGAGGACCTGAATGTTTGCAGAGACAGCATGTGAGAGCCTCTGTGTGTGTGAGAGAGACAGCATGTGACAGTGAGAGCCTGTGATTGAGCAAGATAGCATGTGGGAGTGAGAGAGAGCCTGTGTGTGTGAGACTCAGACAGCATGTGCCAATGAGAGACCGTGTGTATGAATGATTGTATGAGAGAGAGCATGTGACAGTGAGAGCCTGTATATATGAATGATTGTATGAGAGAGAACATATGATAGTGAGAGCCTGTGCTTGAGCAAGACAGCATGTGGGAGTGAGAGAGAGCCTGTGTGTGTGAGACTCAGTCAGCATGTGCCAATGAGAGACTGTGTGTATGAATGATTGTATGAGAGAGAGCATGTGACAGTGAGAGCCTGTGTGTATGAATGATTGTATGAGAGAGAGCATATGACAGTGAGAGCCTGTGTGTATGAATGATTGTATGAGAGAGAGCATGTGACAGTGAGAGCCTGCGCTTGAGAAAAACAGCATGTGGGAGTGAGAATGAGCCTGGGTGTGTGAGAGTCAGACAGCATGTGTGTGTATGAATGATTGTATGAGAGAGAGAGAGCATGTGACAGTGAGAGCCTGTGTGTGTGTATGAGAGAGAGAAATGCATGTGAGAATGAGAACCTGACTGTGTGTCTGAGGGAAAAAGATGGAGAGAATTGGCAAAAAAAATAAGAAAGGGAAGGTGGGGAAAAAAAGCCTGTGACCAACCGAGTAGAAAACTAAGATCAGACAGCAAAGGTAAAAAAAAAAAAAAATTACCTTTTAGTGATTGGCACATGTAATCTTTGGGAATATGCAAGAGTAACACTTTCTCTATGTGGATCTCACAATGTACGAGATCAGCATGGAGAAAGTGGAAGCCCATGGGGCCTGCACAGAGGAGGCAGCAGAATGGGCTTCAGTGTCAGTAGCAGCAATCGGTGCCTCCCCAATAGCCATGCGGCATCAGTGACAGTGGCAGCAGAGGAATGAGAGAGGTTCAGAGTTTTAATTATTGAATGTTATTTGATATATGTGCTGTTTTGAAATATTTTATTGGTGGTATGGAAATTTTCAAAAATTTGTATATGAGTTAAATTACTGGAGGTTCTATTCATCAGCAGTTTTGAAATATATATTTTTAGTATGATTTTCCTATTGTGATTGATGTTTTAAAGTTCTTGATTTTATTGTTTGATGTTTTATGAGGAATGATGGTATTTTCTGTTTTACCATTGCTGCATTACATATAGTCTAACTTGTTGTGATTTCCAGTTTAGTTTGTGCATTTCTGTGTATATTTTATGGTCCTTTTATTCTGTATTTGGTGACTCACCAAATTGTATGTGTAATTGGATACCCATGGGCCAGTATGGATAAAAATCCCCCGGGCCACTATTTTCCCACAATCCGCGCCTGCCAGCTCCTCAAGAGCTGGTGGATGCATCTCAGTCACTCATCACAGTGATACTACTGGGAGTGGAACCTGTTACATGATACCCATCTCTCTCAATCTCTTCCCATTTCCAGTCCTGAAAAATCCCCATAAGGAGCCTATTTAATACCCCCTGCTTGACCATTCCCTTACTGGTCTGGGTCTCCTTATCAGTTATCCAAATAGCCTTCTCTCCCCTTTCCCTTCCTGTGAAATTCCCTCTCTAGAAGTTTATCAAATATAAAGAATAGTCTCCCTTTCAGAAAACCTTTTACAGTTAAACTGATCTGCTCTTTTTGGAAAAGTCTTAATGTTAAACATAGGACTCACTATTATGAATAGGCTCTATTCACTGCCATTACCAGTATGCTATCTAGTGGCCAAAGGGCAACAGAAAGTCTAGGACCCTCGCCTTTGAATGAATATTGCCAGTGCTCTAATACTGAGCTAAACCATCTGATAATCACTGAATTGACTTTATTTATTTATATGCTGCTTAGGGCCTTGGTTTAAGAGGCATATAAATAAACACTATCCCCATTGGTAAGCATCAAATTCAGTATCAGCCTGCCCTGAATTGGATCCATTACCAGTTGACTGAACAAGTCTTCCTGCAGAGAATCTAGGCTCTCCCTGCTTCTAGAAGACACTGTAGTTGAAATGTCCCAATCAATATCTGGTAGACGGAAATCCCCTTGCAATAGTATATCCCCTTTCAAAGACATTTTGTGAATATTCTCCATTTAATCTTAGCCTTTTCTTCTGACTGTCATGCGAGTCTGTATGTTGCACCAATATACAAAGATCATTCCATTCCTTTTTTTTTTCAAATTAACCTATGGTACCTCATAAACCTAGCAAGTCTGTTGCTACTTTCCTACCCACACCTTCCTGAATAGATTATATCCCAGTCATGGTTTTCCATATACGGTTTATTTGTGAAAACCACTACATCCAAGTCATCATCGTCCATAACCGCTGCTAGATGCTGGAATTTATTTCCCATCAGTCTTATAGTTTTTATTCATATTTTATATTTTAACAGCTATGAGTTTTGTAATTTCCATCTTTTAGAATATAGCTGTTTTATCTTTTATGATCAAATTGTAATTTCCTTACTGTTTTATTTTTTATATTGTAAACCGCTGTGAAGGCTTGCTGAGACAACGGTATATAAATGATAATAAACCTTAAACCTTAAACCATACTATGAGCTTTAGTGTACATAGCTTTCCAGATGTTGCCCTTTTTTCCCATTTTTCTACAAGTATTTAATGTTTTATTTACCTTAGGATTGTGTTCACCCATCCCCAATGATCCTATTTTAAGGTCCTCTTCAATAGGTTTGCCAGTTGGAAGATGCTGTTCCGTTTCTTCGACACATGGACCCCATTGCTGCTCAGCAGTCCTTGAAACATCATGCCATGATTCAGGAAGCTGAACCCACACCATTAATGCAGCTTTCCATTCTTCTCCAAAATGCAAACTTCCCTGCCCTGGGCTTTTATCCTTGACTGGAAGGATGGAGGAGGCTATCTGTGCATCTATCTACTTTACTCTCTCACTCAGAACCATTAATTCACTTTTGATGAAATCTGTGTGTGGTACCTAGCAGTATCATTTGTGCCAATATGAATAAGCAGCACTGGATAGTAGTCAGTAGACAAGGATTTTTTTAAATCTTTCCATAATGTTTTGGATTTTGGCATCCAGTAGACATCACACCTCCCATGAAAAATATCTGGTTAGAAAATGGATGCCTCTGTACCTCTCAAAAATTAGTCGGCAACCACCACTACCCTTTGCCTCTTAGGTATAGTGGTTAAGTCTGCAGGTTTCCATGTTTTAGTTCCTCCTCATCCTGGAATGGTTTCTCCTCCTCCACCTCCAGGGCTGCATACCAGTTCTTCAGCTCAAGGGAAATCGGAATTGTGGTGTAGGGTCTAGTAGTTGTAGTAAACTGAGTCCAGCTGTTATCTTGTGGTCCAGTTTCACTTTCCCTTCTACTTGAGTTTTCCATCTTTAACATCTTGATATACATTTCATCAATGTAGTCCTCGTTCTGACAGATGCTTTTCAGTCTTGCCACCTCCTCTCTTATTTCCACCACCTGTTTCCTGAGGGAGTTAATCTGTAGACATCTTTCATACTAAACCAGTTCCTTACTGTGGATCAAGACATCTGTCTAAACAGTAAGAGAAGTGGTAAGTGGCAACAGCTTTAATGATACAATGTTTTCCAGCCATCTTTCAGTTGTTGGGATTTTCTGATTGAAAGGAATGGGAAAGACCTACCAAAGTCCCTGCCTTTTCCTCAAATGTCCTGCAAGCAAAATTGACTAGCCTATGGAATCTAATTTCCACCTCCACACATAGAAGCCCTGCTTGTAGTCCTGTTTACTTGTTTGCTTAGAAGTATGAAGTGTCTTATCTTTCGGACTATAAAATAAATGTATACATTTATGAGATATGTAGTTTTATATTGCTCCCTTTGTAGAATCTTGTTGCTGAGGATATAAAAATAAACCAGAGCAACTGGAGTTTACTACCACAAAGATCAAATATGATTCTACCAATCAAACTCACAAGAAATATGACGTTCTATTTGCAGATGACACAAAATAACCTAAATCACTTGCAATCCCTTCCCTTCCTGGTATAAAGCAGTACTTTCCCCAGCTGGTGGTTAGTAATTTATCCTAATCTATGATCTTACTCTGATTACCTATGATCTCTAAATAGACCTATTTCTTATAATTTTGGTTAGGATTAATTTCACATCTGTCTAAGGTCACTAATAGTTATATACAATTTTCCAAAACTCCTTTTAAAAATATGTTTAAAACCCTTTTATAAAATATATTTTTTAAATCTATTAAATGTTTATACTGTAAAGTATCCTGTTGCTTTAGCTACTAAAGATCAGCTCACCTAAAAATAATTACCTGAAGGATTTACTATGGTATTACTAATTAAACTCCCCTGAACTTTAATTAAATGTTCTGATTTTACATATGATTACATTTTTCTAAATAACTTCCTTGTGTATCTCTGCTAACCAATGTCAAGTTAGTCCAGCAGTATGAGCATGCCTTGCAGGAACAACAGAGTAGATTGGATTAACTAAGTCAACAAATTTTGGAACTGTAAAGTTGTTCTTTTTAAGGATAACTTTAGGATTAATAAGACATTTGAGGCTATATATAATCAGGGAAGGCAGTTAAATTTATGCCTCCTTACTTTTCTGAAATTTATATTATCTAATTCGGAAGGCATGCTCAGGAGGTACTTTATGGAAATTTTGAAAATTTCAACTGAAACCATTCCCCCTATAACTAGGGTATTTTATCTACTTGTAGTGAGAAGTGAACTGTGGGAGGGGTGGGTCTGCAAAGGCTTCTAGATAGGATGTAAACGTTGCTAGTGAATTGTGTTTCCACCTTTCTCCCTGCTTGTTGTGCTGGCTATATTCCAGCACAAGTCTGGTACAGAACCATGTAACTGCATACATGTTTATTGTTTTCTATCCCAGTTTCCCGAGTAAATAATCCTTGCATGCTGCCACAGAAGAACTCTGAGTCATTTCTGCTTCACAGGAGTTATGGAGGTCCTTGCTATACACACACACCCAGTTCTGACTCTGTATAAGCAGATCAGGGCAGAACTGGTACCAGTCAAGGAGAGAAAAATCCATCAGCTAATACATCCATATTTTATGAAACAAGTCAGTTAAAGGAATTTCTGGATGCTAAAGTTAATCCAAGGAGTATGCTAGTCTGTGTGGTCTGATTGACCACTTGGGCTCCTATTTGGTTAAGATCAGACTACGTTAATATTTATCTCTGGAAGAATATGCATGTTATTTTCTTTATTGTATTTCCATTTTTTTGTGTATATATAGATATAGCTCTATTCTCTATCTATCTCTATCTATCTATCTATATTTATATACATCAGCTCTTTTTTCTCTTTGGATCTTATGATCATATTGACCTGAAACAAAAAACAGAACAGTGTATTATGTTTATTGTCCTTAGATCATGTCACTCAAGTTGCCATCCTATAATGAAAGAACTGTCATCACTATGACTCTGAGCCTGATATTTGAGAAACAATGAACTTGTTTTACATTTTCTGCATCCAAAGTGAAATATAAAGCTGATTCTAAGGCAGATGAGCATCCCCAAGGTATTCTTAAAAAGAGGCAGAGACGGACAATTCTCAGCTTCCAAGTTGGCCAAGCACCTAAAAATTAGTGCCTGCTGCTGTCCTCAGAGGATCCACCACTGACTGCATTGGGCTTAGGCAGAGTTGCAAGAGCAGTGGCTGCTTCCTGCTTATGAAGAAGAGAGGCTGGAGGAGAGAGAAAAAATTATAAACACAACCAGTCAAAAAAGTGAGAAAAAAAATATTTGCAAATAGACAAAGCCCATAAAAAAAAACCCAATGCCAAAAAAAAATATTCAGATAAAAATGAGAAAACACAAAAAATAAGTAAAAATGAAAAAAAGAACGTCCTAACTAGATAAAGCCTGAAAAAGAGCAAACTAGCCAAGAAATGCTCCAAAAAGATCAAGGAAAATAATAATTGTTTCATCTCCTAATAAATTTTGGTTGATGTTTAAATGTTTTCACCCCTGGGTTTTATGCGTTCTTTGCCTGCACACAGTCTCTCAATCCCTCTTTACTACAGCCTGATCCCTTTGCAACCTTTATTCTTTGGAAGGATGCTTCTCACAGCATGCCCATTTCTTCTACTTCCTCTGTACCCACTACCCTCTCTCTCACTGCAGGAATGTATAGTATAGGGAAACAGACTACACACTGATTGGAGGTATCTAGCCTGGGCAATAAAATAGTATTAATCAAACAAATATGAAAGAGGGAATACTTTCAAAGTGCTAGGATAGTGTGTCTGGTGTTGTGAATATCTGGATTATAGTCACTATATTAGGGCTATACCCACTACATACACCAAGTTAATAATGGAAAACTTTCCAATAGTGGAATTATGAAATGTCTTTTTTTGTTATTTTTTAATGCATTTAAAATGTCTCTTGTCCAGAGCTTGCTGCTTTTCATTGAATGCTATTCATTGAGAACCCTCTATTTAACAGATCCAATGTTAGGAGTAAAGCACAACTGAAAAATTTCAGACAGTCTACACGGTGCCATGATGAATATCACATTCAGCGACAATACCCTCTAGGACATGAAGCAGACTGGAAGTTGAAACGCTGTCAGTGTCGGGCAAATTTTCAGTCAACAAACATAACACCACCGACTAGTCTCTGTGAGCGCGTAGATGCACCAGCCATTTTATATACCTTTGTTCCAAGTGAAGATCACAACAGTTTATATCATGACATAAATATCATAGGTAGTATCCTTTATGGAGCTGGAATGCCCAGGAAGGGAATTCTAACGTGGGCCCAGCTATTGAAAGGTCTCTCTTGTGAGTGGTTGATAGCCTCACCACTCATGGAGAAGGAACTTCCAAAACGCCCTGAGATGCAGATCAGAGTGTTCTAGATGCAATATACAATCTCAGGGTGGTTCCGATCCATGGGGAGGGGAGACTATTAAGAAGATTGTAGATTATGGAAGCTAATTAATATGTGCTTGCATATGAGTCAATTTAGGGACGGCAGAATCTGTGTGATATGTTCTGTCGCCACTGCAGGCCACATCAAGCTCCTTATACTGTTGCTGCTGTAGTAGGATGTCCTGTGTCCTCCTTTCTCCTGGACAGTCCTCCATTCTTTGCCTCTGTCCTGGAGTCTGGCCCTCCTGCCTAGCCAAAAAAAAAATAAAAATCTCATTTCACATTGCAGTAATGTGTGGGAAGAGTCAGGTGTAAGCAGGGCTGGGACATTTGCAGCCACCAATGGGAAAGTGGTGTGGACTTGAAGGTGAATGCCGGCACAAACATTCTCCCGGACTCACCTCTCCCTTCCTGAAATTAAGTTTGCATTCACCTTCAAGCCCACACCACAGCTGTTACTGAAGCAGGGCCAGTGCAAGGGGATCAGGTGCCCTAGGCACATTCTGCCTCACGCCGCCCCTCCTGGGTCTGCCCTCCCAGTCACGCCAACACCCTCTGCTCCTAGTCGTGCCCCTCCCCCCCCCCCCCCCCAGTTGTGCCATCACCCACTTCCGATCATGGCCCCGACTCCTTCCTCTCGACCTTTTGGGCTGTGAGCCCCACATGGCTTTCTCCCCCTAGTGGTTGGTGCCCTCTAGCTTGCCTAGTGCTTCCACCAGCCCTGGGTGGAAGTTCTTGCAGAATGAGTACATGAGCAACAGCACAACAGCAGAAGAGTATGTATGCTTGTATATCAGACAGAAAGTGAATGTATATGAGAGAGAGTAACCTGGTGCCCGGTAGGGGGTGAGGCAAGGGGAAGGGGATCTTTTCCTGGGCAGAGAGGGCGGGAGAGACAGGTCGGATAGTGGGACCTAGTGCTGGAGAGAGGGGAACTGTACCTGCTGCTAGCCAGGAAGAGAGGGGTGCATGGATTTAGTGCTTGACATGCAGAGAGGGGGAGGAGTTGAGGTAATGGGCAGGGGAGATATAGAGATAGTGGTATGGGAGGGGAAATAGGTTAGAGAGAGGAAGGAGCAGAAAATCTTCATACATAGTAAGGAGGTTGAGGGGGTGGGGAGCCAGAGCAAGGAAGAGGTTGTGGAACTGTGAAGCAATGACAGCAATTCAGGAGTTGAGATTTTCATGTAGTGAGTAAGGGAAGTGTGTGACTAGTATTCTGTCAATGCTGTCCCGTCATAGAGAGAAAAGACTTGAGTGAAGGATGCATAAGGAATGCTGTATGGATGAGAAAAAAATGCCCCCCCCCCCCCCCCCCATTTTGGATATATGCTGGCCTTGCATGCCAGCAGCTCCCCCAACCCTGCAGCTTTCTAAGGCATCAATATTTTGTTTTCAGTCTGCAATAAGCATTATTTTCCTGTGTATATGAGTGCTGGGATTTTCTCCATTGATTCTTATGGAATTGGGACAAATAAGTGTTTCAAAAATTATACAAAAGAGATAATGTGGAGATGCAAGTGTAGTTAATCTTTTTACCCTTTGAATACACAGACATCATGGCTCAAGCATACGCAGTGTGGTTTACTCACTACATGAAAATCTCAACTCCTGAATTGCTGTCACCCAAGGACTGTGCATGTCCAAAAAGGAATGATGCAGTCTCTGGCTCAAAGCAGACCTTAAATACTTCATTAAATGCCCATGTTCATCCTATTTGCTCCTAATCAGCTTTCTGGGCAGTCTCTGCTTCAGCTTTGACTAGCAAATATGTTTATTTACTAGCTTGCCCTTAAGCTCTTCATTTTGGTATTCCTTCCAACCTCAAAATGAGTCACTTGATCACAAAAGTCATAAATTTGTTCAATAAATAGGTCTTATCCAAAACCTGTTTGACCTTTATTTCCGACTTTCACTGTTTTTCAGACATCCATTTCATAACACATTACGGTATGCCAAGAAAATATTTTATGAATATCATTTCTTGAATGCTAAAGGCAATTGGCTATTGGCCCCCGGTTATGCCACATAATACACAGAAAATAATTGTGGGAGAGGTTTTGGCAGGATCCACACACATATACTAGTAGAGAAGAAAATGCATTTTCCACGGAGCTCTGGAGATCCTCAGGCTGTTAGCGGTCCTCCTGTTACCCCTGCCAGTATCATAACTTTTGTTATATCATATTTCTAGTTTAAAATAGTGTGAGATTACCCCAGAGACCTCTTCTAGATGACGGTCAGGTATTTCTTTTTCAGTGACATGCCTATAATTGCCTAATAAAGTAATGCTTGATTCTTGCATGTGACTCATTTAAATTATTAGGTTTTAACATATTACTAATGAAATTAATATTGCACTCTGAGAAAAACGTAGCTTTTAGTCTTGTCAAGCCTGTCATACTGTGAAATTGTTTAAGGAGTGATCGGTAATAACAGCCTGTCACCTTGCCATTGTATGGGCCATGCACATACATTACTGTCAAATTGTCAGGATTTACATAGACTGCGCTGCGTGCTGTTGGGGAAAGCCAAATAAACAGTTCAAACTAACACAATTCATTCTGCTATCATACCATGTTATTACAGCTGACAACTCTTCACTCACACTGGCTTACTGAGGATATGTTGTTATTTTCTGGGTTTATAGTTACTACTGAAATCACTGTGGACCACGGTACAGATTCTGTCTAACCTCCTAAATCAAAGGGATGCCGTCCCTCGCACTACGAGGTGCCTTTCATACTTGTCCTTTCAGTATGGAGGATGAAAACTGTCTAGGAGGCTACTAAGTCTGCATTAGAGACTGATGAAGGGTAAGCACAGAGCACGTCAGAGATTCTGGATTAAAATTAGGATGCTCAACACTTGGGAAACAGATTACCATGGGTATTGGAGGTCGGGATCACTCACTTGTGCACAGACAGATGGCAAAGGCAAGGTATGGGCAGTTTTCATTTCTTTTGACATTTCTTTTGTTTCATTTCATTTACTTGGAATGAAATAAACATCGAAGCAGAGAAAGAAAACAAAAGACTAAACGAAAAGAAATGGGCCAGGTAGCCTTCCCCAAACCTTTCCTCTGTCTCATCAAAATAAAAATCTTTACCTCCCTTGGGCCTTCCCCCTCTACTCCCCCCCTCCTCGAGCCCATCGTACCCCACCAGTGTGTTGCAAGAAGTCAAAAGAGGACAGGAGTGATTCCCAGTCACTCCTGCCCCACTGGGTCCTGTTTCCAACGTGGCACCGGCCAGCGCCATTTTGATGAATGACCCATATGTTGCACACCTGCCCCAGGATGTAGAATTTCATTGGGGGCTCTCTTTTCATTATATTTTGAAATGACATAGCAGAGTTGTTTGCTGCGTTTTTCATGTAGCTTCAAAACCAAGGCACATCCCCGAGTAAATTCAAAGAGCATTCAAGGGAACCTTTAGCAACTGTAGTCACCTTATTCATTTTGTACTTCTAAAGTTGTAGAAGATTCTCTTGAATGTTCTTTTAATTTACTCGGGAGTGTCCATTCATTTTGAAGCTACATGAAAAGCACGTGTACAGCCAAGCTGGATTAGTAACTACTGTATAGGGTCCATATTCAGCTGCCATCCAGCTGAGCTAATTAATTGGATAAATCTATCTGGCTAACTTAGCCGGGATATTGAGTGGTGAGGCCGTGTCATTGAATATACCCGGTTATCTAAAACTTAGTCAGATAAGTTATCTGACTAATTCAACTCCTCCCCGTTACCCCCCCCCCCCCCTGCCCCACCCACCTCTTAGCAGGCTAAGTAGTTACCCAGGCAGATTTTCAGCCGCCGGATAATTCAAAACTGAATATGGTGCTGGTGCTGAATATGGACCTCTGTGCCTCTTATTTGGGTATCTCCTGCCTCACAGCTGCTCTGTCGCAGCTGATCACTTGCGAGGACTGGGGCCAGGTTATGACGTTTGGGTTCTCTTCAACAGAGGGGAAAGCAAAATATCTTTAGGGCCCTAAGAGTTAGAAGATTCTCTGGCTGACAATTCCCAGTACCAAAAACTCACACCTTTCACCAGTTTTGTGTTGTTCCAAAAATGAAATCCTTTACTGTGCAAGTTGGCGAAAATTATTTGGCAGACAGTACACTTGCATCTAGTGCAGTTCATACAGAAATAAAAAAATCACAGACAGTGCAAATCTTTACACATTAAGGGTTTCTTCTACCCAATTACCCACTAGCAGAGTTACTCTGGGTTTTCCCTTGATACACGACTCACTTGGTGCAGACTCTGAAATCCAACAGATGAATTCTGAAAGCAGTCTTGAAATGAGCCCCTGCTGATTTCTTTTGGAAAGCAGTAACTGGGAAGCAAGTTGTCAAGGCTGGCAGTCCTTCATTTGACTCCAGCCTGCAACTCCAAATCTTAAAACACATCTTCTGTTAGATATGGGACTAACTCCTCTCGAGGCCTGACATGACTGGGTGTGCATACCGTGCATTTGCACAGGGCGTCACACCCAGGGAGGGTGGCAGGCCGGCGGCAGCAGGAGTGGCCATGGGGCCACTGGCAGAGCTCAACCCGCCGCCGGCTGAAGACACCACTGGCTCCTCTCCCCGATGCCCTGAACAGCTGATCCTTGTTTCTCATAAAGCCACGATTATTGCAGCTGTCAGAAACAGCTGTTCTCTGCCTCCATCTTGGCCCCTGAACGTCGTGGCTCTCTAGCAGCAGCCTCTGCCACTTCTCTTTGCCAGATCTATGGTTGCTTTTACAGTAGCACACCAGTTGCCATTTCCTGCTGCCTCATTCCAGGGCTGGGATACTCAGACCGAGACTTTGACAGC
This sequence comes from Rhinatrema bivittatum, assembly GCF_901001135.1. Taxonomy (NCBI): domain Eukaryota; kingdom Metazoa; phylum Chordata; class Amphibia; order Gymnophiona; family Rhinatrematidae; genus Rhinatrema; species Rhinatrema bivittatum. The sequence continues at coordinate 52,659,342 of NC_042624.1, read as the reverse complement.
CCTGAATGCAGCGCGCGCGCACACAAATAAAAACACGGGCCTTTCCTTCAGCTGCCGGCGGGTTGAGCTCTGCCGTGTTTTTATTTGTGTGTGAGCGCCTGCGCACAACTTCTGCTCCCCCCCCCCCCCCCCAAGTAGGAAGGCTGTGGAGGAGCTCATCCCAAAATGGCCCGATGACAATAGGAGGCCCTGTATGTGTATGTGTGAGCTTGTATGTGTGCGTCTATGACAGCATGTGTGTATGTGTCTGTGTGAGAGCCTATGTATATGTTTCTGTGTGTCTGTGGGAGAACATATGTGTGTGTGTGTGTGTGTGTGTGGTGTGAGAGAGCCTGTGTGTGTTTGTGTGGCTCTGTATGAGAACCTATGTGTTTGTGTCTGTGTGAGACCCTATCAGTGTGTGTCTGTATGACAGCCTATGTGTCTGTATGAGCATATACATGTGTGTGAGAGCCTATGTGTGTGTTTGTATGTATCTGTATGAGCCTATGAGTGTGTGTATGTGAGTGTGTGCATGTGTGTGTGTCTGTGACAGCCTGTGTGCATGTTTGTGCACATGTGAGAGACTATGTGTTGCATATAAGGTCTCACAGGCACACACACACACACACACATACATACATAATGTATCTGTGAGGGAGAAGGAGCCTGTGCATGTGAGAGAGAGAATATGTGAGAGAATGAATGAGTTATTGTGCGTGTGTGTGTGAGAGGGAAGATAAAATGTGCATTCCTACCTCCCGCAATCCAAGAGGATCTCAGGGTGACTGGAAATCAAAGGAGCCCAGGTATAGAGAGCAGGAGATTTTTAAATCCTTATTAGTTTTAATTATTGGGTGTAATTTGATGTTTCTGCTCTTTTGAAAAATTTACATTTTTTTGGGGGGTGAATAGAACATTTTTTAATTATTGAATTTTTTAATCAGATGTTTTGAAATATTTTATTGGTGTTTGGGAAATTTGGGGTATTCTTATTCATTAACTGGTTTAAAATATTTATTCTTTTTACAAATATGATTTTACTATTAGTAAAGATGTTTTATATTTCTTGATTTTATTATTTAAGAATGGTAATGTTTCTGTTTTTCCATTGTGGGCTCCAGTTCAGTTCTTCTCAGCACGTTTCTGTTTGTACTTTCTGATCTCTTCGTTCTGTATTTGGTGAGGGTCTGTCTGTGTTCTGCATATGTGACCGAGGTGAGAGGGTGGCGCGTGTCAGATTTTAAAAATATTGATTGCAGGAGGGAGCTGGGCTTTATCTGAAGGGCCAGGAAAGAGACTGAAAGAATCGGGCAGGCAGCACATAATTGTTTGCCCCGGGCAGCAAAAAAAACCTATCACCGGCCCTGTTCCTCTCTTACCACTCTTCATGTCTTCTCTCACTCCTAGGATCCTTCTTGGACTCCAAGAAATTTCCCTCTTCATTGAAGGTCTGAGGTCTCTAGCCTTGAGCCTAAACCACCTTCTCAAGATGGAAGACTGGACAAAAGAACATAAACCAAAATAGGCTCATGAGTTTTGTGAAAGCAAACTCCCTGTAAGACACCTCCCACTGGGGAGTGTCAGGGAACACTATGCACTCCTGCTCTGACTTCATCATTCAGCATCTAGTAAGGGGCACCTTGGTGACACCCTTACATCTGGAGTGTCAAGACCCAGCTATCTTCCCATTCCTTTTGTTCTATCAGGAGGTGAAACATTTGGAATGAGGATGAAGAAATGGAATTTTGGCCAAATAAGTAGACACTTAACCTTGATAAAGGGCAGACATGGAAGGGGTTGTCCTTGATCATCACAGCTAGGTCAACACATCATCTTCCATTAACCTGCCAAGGTATAGTGTCAGATATCAGCCACTAACTGAGTGATAGTAGCTCACCCTCTGTGCTGGACAGATGTGGGGGAAGGTATGAGTGTCAGAAAATCTGGCTTCCAGACAAAACAAATGACACATGATTTATTTGCATTGCACCAGTGCTTTATTGCTTTTCATGATACTAAACACAGAGGTCTATCTAAGTGTCAGATCTTTTCAGACACTGCTGTAAATTTTAAAAATAAAAAAATCCGGAACATTAAACGTATTTTTCCTTAAAATGAATCAATAGTCCCTGCTTTTACAAATTAAAAAGAATCCTCGGCTGCTCATCACTGCTTCTTTTTCCAGTTATTCCAATGTGTAAAGTCAAAACTTTTTATTAGTCATTTATCATCTTGTTTGTGAAGAATTTCGTAATCCGCTGTACAAAAGTACCACATGTTCTGTTCTTACAGCACAAAGTGCTCTGGTTCTTTGGCAAAAACACAGGATACATTAAATGTTACTGTATATCTAGATTCTGCAAATGTAACAACTCTGGAATTTACATATGTGAATAATTAAAGACTGCAGATCTGAATTTCAGCAATTCATTTAACAATGACTTAGCAGTGTCCATAATACTTGGAAAGCCTGATACAATGGCAAAATCTATTCAAAGCAAAGCTTTCAGAAAGGCAAACCCAAAATGGCCTGCAGTGTAACTCTGGTTATTTTTTCATTAGTTTAATACTGACAGAACTATGAATGATATGTGTACAAGCATAACCCTTGATTCTGTTGTGCTTGAGATTCAGGGACGGTTCCTTTCAAAATGGCGTGTGGGCGCACTTTGGCGCGCATACATCAACTCACGCCCAGGGATGAGGCCATTATATAACATATGAGCGCATATGCGCACATTATAAAATAACCTGGCAGCGCGCACATGTGCACAAGTTGCTTCTACCATGTAAATCTTCCCAGTTTTACCAGTTCACCCTAGGGATGTGTAGAGGGACGCCATACGTTGCATTCGTGATTCGGATTCGGATTCGTCGGGGAGCAGATACGTTGCATTCGGCCTTATGGCGCCCCGACACGTTAATACGGCGCTTTCTATTCATGTCCCAGCTAAAATTAAAATTAACTACAACCCCCACCCTCCTGACCCCCCAAGACTTACCAAAACTCCCTGGTGGTCCAGCGGGGAGTCCGGGAGCCATCACCTGCACTCTCACACCCTCGGTGCCGGTTTCATCATGGCGCTGATAGCCTTTGTCACAGGGGCTACCGGTGCCATTGGTCAGCCCCTGTCACACGGCCATCGGCACCATCTTGTGCTCCTACCATGTGACAGGGGCTGACCAATGGTACCGGTAGCCCCTGTGACGTAATATGGGCAAAGGCTATCGGCGCCATTTTGAGTACTGGCATCGGACGGCCGGCGTGCAGGAGGTCGCTCAGGGACCCCCGTTGGATCCCCAGGGACTTTTGGCCAGCTTGGGGAGGGGCCTCCTGACCCCCACAAGACTTGCCAAAAGTCCAGCGGGGGTCTGGGAGCGACCTCCTGCACGCCAGCCGTCCGATGCCAGTACTTAAAATGGCGCCGATCGCCTTTGCCCTCACTATGTCACAGGGGCAGACCGTCGGTACCTGTGACATAGTGAGGGCAAAGGCGATCGCTGGACTTTTGGCAAGTCTTGTGGGGGTCAGGAGGCCCCCCCAAGCTGGCCAAAAGTCCCTGGGGGTCCCGGAGTGACCTCCTGCACTCTGGCCATCTGATGCCAGTACTCAAAATGGCGCTGATAGCCCCTGTCACATGGTAGGAGCACAAGATGGCGCCGATGGCCATGTGACAGGGGCTGACCAATGGCATCGGTAGCCCCTGTGACAAAGGCTATCGGCGCCATGATGAAACTGGCACAGAGGGTGTGAGTGCAGGGGATGGCTCCCAGACCCCCCGCTGGACCACAAGGGAGTTTTGGTAAGTCTTGGGGGGGTTGTTTAAATTTTTATTTAGGTGGCCGTATAATTCGGTGAAGATTCGTGTATTCGTGGGGAATCGCATTAAATACGTTTCGCTTCCCCACGAATACTACGAAGAGTGCAATATATGTTGCGGATCGCCAATATGGCAAAAACGAATGCACACCCCTAGTTCACCTCCAGTTTGCCCACTTAAGAGAGAGGTCCTCCAAAACCCCCTAGTTTAATAGCCTTCACTTCCCCCAGTTATCTCCGATCCTTAAAACCCCGCAGATCTGACTAATTTTCTTTATGTTATTACTTACACGTCATCCATACCAGAAGTAAAGTTTCGCAGCAGGGGGCCTTGGCGCACGCTGGATCACGCATTTATGCACACATCCCAGGTTAGCAGCCTGAAATGCCCATGCTCCGCCCAGACCACACTCATGATCCAACCCTTTTTGAAAATTTCTGAGATGTGCACGCTCCGGGAGATACGCATGTATCTCGGTGGCTTTTAAAATCCACTCGGCATACACAAGCCCAGCATGTTTGCATTACTCCTAATTAATGCACACGCTGGGCTTTTAAAATTCACCTTTAAGTGAGCAAATCTCTCTCTGTACATATAAATTCACATATGTCCATCATGCTTGTTTGACACTATCAGATGGAATAAAGGGCTGAAATTCAACACATAAATATTGAAGATTGTTAGTTATGGCTTGGAGAAAAATCTAAAACCTCAGAAAAGTGACATGATTGGGGGTCCAGGGATGATATTCCCTTCAGTATTTCCCATCCCCAACAATAAATAAAAATATGAAAATGCCATGAGGTGTAGGCCAATGCAAATGAGAACTCTTAGCTTAGATAGCCAGGCATAAGTAGATTCCATGATATGAAGCTGGGAAAGTGTAGAAATAAGCAAGAAATAACTGACATTTTGAAAAATGGATAAAGATTGAGGTAAATGAGGATATTAGATATGGCCAAATGTAAATCATTAAGTACTAAATAGAAGGACATTTTGGTTAATGTTGTCAAATACTGGACAGAGAGTAATTGGAGAGGCCAGCAGAATGGGAGTAGGTTAGCAGATGTAATAGTGCTTGCATGCATTGAACTTTCACAAAGTCTGTGCAAGATGGGTTCCCAAACAGCTGACCGAAGACAATAAGAACAACCGGATGGGTGTCTGTTTGGAAAATCTCTGCCATTATGTAAACGAAGGTGAATCAATGATGGCACGTATTGTTACTGGTGACGAGTCATGGGTGCACCACTATCAACCAGAAGCGAAATGCGATTCCATGCAGTGGAAGCATCCACTATCACCGACACCGAGAAAGTTGAAGCTTGTGCCTTCTGCAGGAAAGGTGATGTTGACTGTGTTTTGGGACCGAGATGGGATACTCTTAACCAGTTTTCAGAAGCATGGTGAATCTGTTAATTCGGCTTCCTATTGTGCTACTCTATTAAAACTTAAAGGAGCTATTCATAGAAAACGCCCATATCTGGAAAAAAGAGGAGTGCTGATTCTTCTCAATAATGCCAGACCACACACTTCGAATGAGACTCGTCAGACAATTGCGAACCTGCACTGGGAAGTTCTTGAACATCCACCATACAGTCCGGATTTGGCACCCAGCGATTTTCACTTGTTTGGCAAACTGAAAAGCCATCTCGGTGGTAAACATTTCACCAGCGATGAAGAAGTGGAACAAGAGGTGAAGCGCTGGTTACGATGCCAGCCAAAAGACTTTTACGCAGAAGGTTTTGACGAACTTTTCAAATGCTGGGACAAATGTATAAATGTTCATGGCGATTACGTTGAAAAGTAGTTGGTTTTTCCAGAAAAACTATTTGTGACTATATTCTGTATATTTCACAGTAAATAATTCATCTTTTGCATTTAAATACATTTCATGAATATTAATCCCATGTATGTTTGTGACTTACTTACTGACTTACCCTCGTAGTTTAAGGATGGAGACTGATGATGCTTGCTCGCGTTCGTACTTCAGCACTATTTGAGCATTTGCATCCATTGATGCCATTAAGTATGACTGACAGCTGGTTATTGTAACTCTATACTGTATGTATAATCAATTTTAATAAAACCCATACCACCTTCAACTCTAAGAAGGCACAATCTCGGCGTACACTGGTTCTTATAGATTACCGGATGAGTGTGGAGGAGCTTTCTACCTTTTATATCCAATTTATCTAAATATTTGTGGGCCAGTCGAGTATTCTCAAACCATATGATAGTACAGGAACTGCAAGCTGATTAATAGCTTGTATCTTATTTCATGCTGTTAAGGCACTCTTTAATATCAATTTGGCATAAGGTACTCTCCTTTTCTCTCAGTACCTTATGCCAAATGTTTCTACCTTCCTTTGTTCCTAGGTATTTATAGTCACCTTCCTGCTCCAGTTCCTTTATATTGCAATCTTCATTCAGGGATATGTTTTCAGTTTTGCTTAATTTTCCCTCAAGGAATGTTGTCTTAGCACATTGGTCCCTGCCAAATATCATCCTGATATTATCTGAGAAACTCTTCACTATTCAGATTATCACAGGAACTGTAGAGTTTCAAATCATCTACACATAGTAACTGAGATATCTTTGGTAGGAGATTGGTCGCCCTAGTATTAAGGTTAATTCCATAACCCAAAGAATTAGAATACTCAGTGAATTTAATGCCAAACAAAACAAAAGCGGTGATGGAGAATCCTCCTGAAATATTCCTCGCTCGATCTTGATATTAGAGAGACATATTGTCCATCCTCATAATTCTGATGGCCACCTAGCTGTCTACATTTCTAATAATTGAATTACCAGCTATGACAGCCAACCTAATCCTTCTCTCCTGGGCAGTAGCCTGGGAGATAGTACATCCTTGGTGCGAGAGGACAATGCACCACCTGTAGAGCAGGTCCTTGCTACAGGATCATTTCCTGCTATACCAGGTTGATGCTTTCCAATTATGAGACCTTCCTCCTCCAAGGCAGCACCAGGGCTGCCAGACTGGAGTTGGGACTTGGCTACTATGTCCGTGAAAGTCTCATCTAACTATATACCTCTGTGTCTGCCTCAGCTCCTCCAGGTCTGCCACTCTAGCCTCCAGAGATCAGACTTGTTCTCTGAGAGACAGGAGCTCTTTGCATCAGATGCACACATACAATTTCTCACCAGCAGGTAAAAAATCATACATGTGACTCTTGATGCAAAACACTGGGAGGCCCCCCTCTTGCTGCTGGACTGCTGCCTTCATCTTAAATTTGTTCAGTTCTTAGTTAAGTTTTAGGTTGCTATGGGAGTAGGAATGCGTACAGTAGGCTCCTTTAAATGTATTAGTGTATTCACTATTTATGTGGTAGTGAGCCACAAGGGAATGATCAAACTCTTGATAAGGTGTAGGGAATTCCTGAGTTTAAGTTAAAAGGCTGATTTTTATTTTTTTAAGTGTGAAAGTGACATCTGCCTATAAATTAAAGGATGAGACAGGGGTGGGTGCAAGAGGGGTGGGAGTGTTGGGAAATATAAACACACAAACTTCTGTTTGTTGCCTGCCTTTCTGACTACCTATTTAAATCAAATCACATGAACACACTAAATAATATACCATAATAGTTTACTTCTCCCCAATACTTTTAAGTTTTAAACATTTCTCCAAGCAGTTCTTACTGATTCTCTCCAGCCAACAGCAAGGTGATCCTCTCCTCTCAGGCCTCTCAGTTTAGCCCCCGTTTGGCAGCACGTTTTTGACGCGCTATTATTACCCCTTATACCGTAAGTGGAAAATGCGCGACCAACCCCCCCAAAAAATAATAGCGCTCATCACATGCAAATGCATGTTGATGAGCCAAAGGCAGGCGTTAATTTAAGACAGCACGGGCAAGTGTACAGAAAAGCAGAAAAAACTGCTTTTCTGTATACCCTTCGACTTACTATCATAGAGATATTAAGTCGGAGGCCCCCCCCCCCAAAAAAAAACACCTTCTTTAAAAAAAAAAAAATCTGCCCGCAGCCCACGAGTTGGAAAACGGACGCTCAATTTTGCCGGCATCCGTTTTCCAAACCTGTGGCTGTCAGCGGATTCGGCAACCGACGCTGGTAAAATTAAGTGTTGGCTGTCAGACCCGCTGACAGCCGCCGCCTCCTTATTAGCACGGGCCCTAATTTAAATAAAGAATCGCGTGTCCAGGAGAGGTGCCTGGGCGCACGTCAGGAGTTTGGGCGGTCGCCTCGGTGCACCGGCTATCCCGCAGAGTTTATTGAATTGGCCTGTTAGATCCTTGATCCTTTGAGGAATGGGTCTACCAAGGACACCTCTGTACTCAGTGATTTAATTTTCTCTTCTTTATGTTTTTTTTTCAATGAGTTGTTATCTTTCTCCTATTCTTCTGGCCTTGTGACCACATTGGTAAGATTCTCTCAGTAATAATTTTTGCTGCACAATATTGTATCTAATTAATGTCTGTGATATCAATAGATGGCTCCTTAATATGGATTACAGCTTTGTTCATATCACTTATCATGCTTTTAACATCGGGTCAAATTTACCTTTGTCTTTCTCTCTCCAAGATCCCAGCATACCTAACCCTCTCCACGTAAACTAGGAGCTCAACAGCCAATTCTATCATCTCCTTCTTCCTTTCTTCCTTCTGCTTCCCGACCTGTTTTACCCTCCTCCCCTCCTCCTGCAATCACCCTTACCTTTCATCTTTATTCTGGTGGTCCTTGGCTTTTCTGTTGCTCTTCAATTGCTCACACAACTCTCCCCTGGAGTTCCTTTCTGCATCTCTTTCTCTTTCAGTTCTCTTTCTGTCAGAATCATCCTTTAACTGTTTTAAGATGTCAACACTTAAGTGTTTATGTTCTATTCTCTGTCCGAATAAAGATCTTACAGTTCTATCAGGTGCCTTTTGCAGCTTTTCCTTTGATATTGCCCTTTCTTCCATTTGTTTTGGCAGGATCTCTTTGTGTAGTACCCCAGCAGTTTAAATAAGGGGTTGCTTGTATAAACACAGCAGCACATCATTTACATTTTATCTTCAGAAGTCCACTTAATAGTAGATAATCCTCTTAGTTTTTTTCATCAGCTTCTGTGGTTTGTTGGTTGTTGCAGTAGGTCCATGAACAACTTCAGCATGACCGATAGCTGCACCAGGGATTTTATTTCCACCTGAAGATTCAGCACTATCATACCATCTTCATTAGCCCCAGTGCTTAGAGCTGTGTGCACTTTTTCATCTTGCATGATGTGCGGCCAGGATTAATTTTTCTTTTTGCTTCCTATCATACTTCTAGTAGTAGCTGCGATATCGCTGCGATATGTATATATCACACGATAAACACTTTTTTTACATGTGTTATACCTTCATCACAGCTTAGAATATCTACCTAGAAATTTGCCTAGCTCTTTACTGGGAATAATTGCCTTCACCACATGAAGGTACTCAACAAGACTTGGTGCGAAAACTTATTCCATTTACTCCATCTAATTATTCTCTTACCCCAAACCTCTCTGTGTGCAGTCAGTGCTGCTCAACCTGTGTGTCAGCAGTTGATTTGTTTTAGCCCTGCAGAAGAATTCTTTTTATTATCTGCCTTTATTTTTTTTATTTGTAAAATTTTCTATACCGGTGTTTGGAATCAGGACCATCACATTGGTTTACATCATTACATTTAAAAACAATCAAAATAAGTATATAGATATAAAATTCAATATAAAATAAAGTAAAAACAAGAGCTCTATAATACTATTAATTTCAGTCTGAATCTAAAAAAAAGAATATATCAAAATTGACTAAATAAAAAGTAAAACCAAAAAAGAGGTAACATAGTTGAAGTCTGTATGAATAAAGGCGTGAAAACATGTAATGCCATGGTCTGTGACCCAGACTGCTTTGGTTGCTGTTTTCTGCCGATTATTCACACTAAGACTATGTTTACTTGTTTTACCTTTTAATAAAGTTTGGAGTTAAAGAAGTGACCTGTGTGTGAAGTAAAGCCTGAGTTATGCTATCTACATAGCTGCACATAGGAAACGTGTGGGGAAGACAGAATAAATGTATGTATGTAAATTCATGTAGAAACTAAAAGCCCATAAACTCTTCTAGAGTTAAATAATGCACAAAAAATAGGAACAGCGAATCAAAGTTAACTAGGCGAGAAGTTCCAATTAAGCTAATGCAAAGTTAGCACTACTATTGGGTGTCAGGAGGCTGGGTATGTGTAAGATCTCTGTCAGAAGAGGTTCCCCAGTCTACTCGATCCTTCACCCACAGCCCATCGGGCACCTATATTTCTCAAGACAACTTTTTGTCGCACTTTAAAAACATTGCTATTAAAGTCATGTAACCCACAGTAACTTGTCATTAAGTGAACGTATAGCGCCAACATCTGCTGGCGTTTCAGAGAACCTGCATGGATCTCCCGATCTTTCAGGTGTAGAAAGGTCAGGTAAGTTCCTGCTCTTTGTGTGTAGTTTTGCTGATAGAATTTATGCACAGATTTTTTTTAAAATCTAAAAGCATGTGTGTAAGTCCTAACTCTACACCCCTTAAAACACCTCTCCACTTTGCATGTAAAAGTACGAGCAAACAGGGTGCTTGAGTGTAATTTTATGTGCATATAGGTCTCACAGTTTTCTAAAAGGCCATTTCTGCAGGTAAAGCACTATTATACCCACAGAAGTCACTTTGAAAATTACCCTCCCTGAAAGCAATTTTCTTTGTTTTTCTTTGCTTGGAGGAAACGTAAGCTGTATGGAAAAATAATTACAGAATTCACATCATGTGTGTGTTTCAAGACTTAAATAGCTTGGGTATTTTTTGCACAATTAACTGTCTAGTTACATATGCACATTTTGCATAACTTCTGTACAGTAAATTAAAAATATTTATATTTATGCCATGTAAATGTTAATGATCAATCTGGTACTTGATTTTCTTGTTTGTTTTTAGAACAAAAACAGAGATTTTCAGAAAAGTACCCTTGTCTTTTGCATAGGATTTATTTTGTCACTACTTAGTGGAAGTTTTGAGAGCTCCAGACTTCCATGCCAAAAGTATTTTTATGCTGTTGGTATAAAGCAGGATGTAGGGGAAAGCAGAACTTGTCCAAGGGATGTCTTACTAGAGAACTACAAAAGGCGGTCTGGCTCAGACCAGGCCACTGGACTTAACGTGGCCATGGGGCCCCCTGGCGATTCCGTGATGCCTTGGGATGGAGGGGACAAGCAGTGACATGCATACCTTCCCCATGGTCGTGGACTTGTACCAAATTTAAAAGAAGTTGTGGGCTGCCACCCACTGCTGATTGGAGAGATGGGGGGGGGGGGGGGGGGAAGGCCGTCTAGTGGGCATCTTGGCTTGGGGAGGCTAAAGGGAAGTGCATTTTGGTTTGTCACCTACTTTCTCCTTCCCATGGCTGAGTGCCTTCTTAGTTTTGTAATACCTGACAGAGCGGGCTGTGAAAGCTGGGTGTCTGGAACAGGGTGGAAGCAGAGGTCGGTAGGCCTTGGCCAGCGAAGAGGTCTGGTGAGAGGCTGCAGTGGCTGAAGTGGAAATAGGTGACAGCTCACAAGGTGAAGGAGAGGCCTTAAACATGCCATCCTGTGGTGCCCCGAACCTTTACTTTCCCCAGTGTCAGGCATGTGCGCAGATGAGAAGGAGCAGGCTGCAGGAGCAGTTCCCAGGCAGGAAGGACCTGAGATGTGAAGAAGCATGTGTGCCTGTAAAGGTAAAGGGGCCGGAGGAGAGCAGCCACAGCAGTGCAGGCAGGTGACCCCGTTCAAGGTAGCACAGCTTGTTCAGGCCACTCAAAGTGGGAGAGGGTAAATCTTTACCCTCTCCAGTATTTGGAAGTGTGGCTAGCGTGGAGAGAGGGTTGGCATCGCAGTACAACTGGGTGAGGGAGCGTGGGGGGGGGGGGGGTCTAGTGGTAGTTTGGATATAAAGGGGGGAAGGGTGGTCTCACCCATGTGGTGTCTGCAACTGCATTACTATCACATCCAGCAGAATTACCTGCAGACCAGGCTGCCTGCTGTCACTTTCTGGCTGAGAATACATTTGGGGATCGCAGGGTATGTGGGTATGATGCAGAGGGAAAGATTGCAAGGGGGGTGGGGGTCAGGGGTTTGCTACACATCAATCTGGAAATTGCTGGCAGGGAAAGGTGGCTTGGCAATGAGGGGGATTCCTGACTGACCCTTACAGTTATGAGTCCAGTGTTGAGTGGTTTTCCGCTCCCCCTTTCAGGGTGGTATTGGGTGCTGTGCTTCCTCCCATTTGGCACTTTGTGGCCAGTCCTGGATTCTGGGGTTTGCAGGATGCTTCTTGGGCAGGAGACGGGGGTTTTCCCCCTAGCCTAGGAGGCAGAAAGGGTGAAGAAACATGGGGGCTTTTTCTTTTCCATATCCTTCAGAGTTTGGAGCTGGTGCAGTGGCCTAGGATGAGGAAGTGGGGCCTTCCCATTGTGAAGCTTGGCGGAGGCCTCGGGCTGAAGGACACTCCGTTTATTCATCAGTTTGTGTTGTTTCAGAGAGTTAGCCAGGGGCCCAGTGCATGGGCAGTTGTCTGAAAGGAGGGCAGAGACAGCTGTGGAAGAAGTGATTCCATGCTGGAGGTGGTGATGGGTTCGGCAGTAGTCCCTGGGCAAGCTGAGATTGCGATGGGGGAAGGGGAATGGCACGAAGGGTTGAGCAAAGGGGGTGGAGGAGCTAGAGTATGATGAGAAAACGAAAGCCATAAAGGTAAGGGAAAGAAAAGATAGCCTGCGTACTCTTCATCATCAGAGGAGGAAGGGGACTCTTCAAGATCTGAGTAACCTGAGGAAGAGGGGCAGCCAGTGTTGGAATCGGAGGAAAGGGACCCTCTGGTACTAGTGATCTTAGTGTTCTGCATTGTGGAAGGGAGTACCTAGGTCCCAAATCTGGAAGAGACAGTTCATTGATATACTGAAGCTATTAGAGGTGCAGAGAAAATCAGGAGGGGGGAGGGGAACAGGAAGAAAAAGATGAGGAGGGTTAGGAAGTTTCCATGCAATATAGTAAATTAGGTAAGGGTTGGGGTTTTTTTCGCCTGGCTAGTGTGGTGGGCCATTATGACCCATCGCAGTATGGTGCTCTATTGGTTTTTGCGGCTGCCATATTGGGTACCCACAAAGATTATGAGGGATGGGCCTGATTAAATTAAGATGAGCAATTTCAGGATAAAATGGAGGGAAACAAATTCATGTCCCGGGGTACACAGGATATTGATCTATAGTTGATCCAGATGAAGAATAAAGCTTATTTGGGGGGGGGGGGGGGGGGGGTTGTGGCATGTTTTTCAGAGCAGCATGTATTGGTGGTAGTGATGGTGGGGAGGAGTTGGGTACCTGCAGAGCAGCACAGATGCAATGAGTGGGAGAAGTAAGGCAGGGCTTCCGGCCAAGGCAGGTGCAGGAGGGAATGATGTCTACCGGTATTTCAACAAATCCACCTGCAATTCCTGGATTTCAAGTTCCAGCATGCATGCTCCATGTGTGAGCGACTCATCCAATCATGAAATGTCCCAAGCGAGGGCCTCTTTCACCATAGGGGTCGGGGTGGTGTCTAAATGAGTTAGTCTTCTGTTATGCTCTCAACACCAACGAGAGTGGACAGTATGAGGGAATGGTTAGCATTGTACTCTAGAAAGAAAAATGCTTATATTTTATTGAGGGATTTACTGAAGGATTTTGCATTAATTTTCCAAGACTGAAGAGGAATTAAAAATGGCAAATTCCAGATGAGTTATTTTGCTGACAGACATGGTAGAGAAGAAATTAATGGAGGAACTGATGTTAGGGAGAATCAGGGGGCCCTTGCTAAGAACAATCTTTTCCAGTAATGCATTTATCACCTTTGGCAATTATTCCCAGTAAAGAACTAGGCAAATTTCTAGGTAGATATTCTAAGCTGTGATGAAGGTATAACACATGTAAAAAAGTTTTTATCGTGTGATATATACATATTGCAGCGATATCGCATATTCGCAATATCATGTGTATATTCCCTCAAAAATCCAACCCCAATTGAAATTAGCTGCTTTGTATGCATGTGCATGCATAAATTTACTAATGCATGCAAAATAGCTAATACATAGGTAATTTAATACAAATAAAATAATGCAGCTGTCCTCAAAAAAGTTAGCTGCGTGTTACAGAATTTGAAAGAGTTGTAGTTATCTGATCTTGGCAACATTGAGATGTTAATGCATATCCTGATGTCCCCAAGATACTTCTTAAAGGACCACATGGCCCAAAAGCAACAACCTCGCAATGAGCCAAAACCCCCTGGTGATTTTGTGAGACCCCTGTTGTCTCTTTGTTGTGATCTTTAGAGGTAATACAGCCTACAAAAAGTTTTAAAAAAATAGAAAAATTACTCATAAGGTGATTCCTCATCACCCTTCCCAAACCCTTTCACTTTGTTAAAAATGACTCCTCAACCAAAGACCCCCCCATATCAAAACAAGCCACCCAGTAGCAGGTGCCCCGGCCCCCACCCCCTAACATATATTACAATGCCTGGTGTCTAGTGGGACCCCATCCCCTCCCACCCCCTTTACATGGAAGAAAGACCCTGGTGAGGTAGGGGGCCTCCAGACCCCCATATTTAACAGAAGATTCCCTATAGTGGCAGCCTGGAGCACCTCCTAGCCCCAGGCCGGTTGATACCACTTTCTAAATTAGTGCTGGCTGGCCATTGCCCTTTCACATGATAGGGGGAAAGGCCAGTCGATGGGCTATGGCTGCTCCAGGTTGCCACTAGACTACCAGAGAATCTTTTTTAGGTAAGGAGGGGGAGGTGTCTTGGAGCTTGCCAAGACCAAGATCTTTGGTCTGTATAAATGGAGGAGTGGAGGAGATGGTGGGCTCCACTATACACCAGCGATTGGGGGTGGATGCCGGAGGGACCTGCTACTCGGGATTTAGGAAAGGGGTGGGACATTGCTGTGCAATTATATTTTAGAATTTTTGAAATTTTAGGGCTTACTGGGCAGGTGGCAGGAGGGAAGGCAGGGATTTTGCTCGACCCCTAGAGGGGTTGGGCACTTTCCAGGGGGGGGCGGGGGAAGGTTGGGCTGTGTGGCCCTTTAAAACAATGGTGGCTCCATGCAAAGTGGGCCACCATTGCATGTTTTTGCAGGCTTTGCTGCATTATTTTATACTGCAGTTTTTCTGCAAAAAAAACAACATTATGTGGTGATACAGCTGCAATATTTTCCTGGGGAAGGGCTAAATATCATGGCAACACTCCTTGCAATATTTTGCCCTTCCCATGGCAAAATATTATGGTATAGTAAATCTCCCCCTTAGGTTGATTTCAAATTTGTTGAATCCAAATGGAATATCAGCTCCCAGGAAGTTGTACACCTTTCATTATGCATTCTTTGATTTGGCAGTAGACACTATTAGAAAGGTAGATCCCAAAGTACAATTGCCTAAGACAGTTGTGGAGTCTGCTTTTCGACTCCTACCTATTCACCAGAACAGTTTTTCATTGTTAGGCTTTAAAATTAATGGGGAGTTCTATTTTGCTGAGGTTTGCCAAAATAATATATCTTATAATTTGGTCACCTTTTTGAAAAGCAAGGTAACCTCAGCTGCTATAAAGTTGGCCTTCCTCAGCTGTGCCCCTTTCCTTCCAGCCACTGTGCATGTTTAGGGTAGGGGATATATATACAGTTATAAAATACCCGCCTTTGCATGTAAATTAAGGGTAATTACACAGATTTTGTTAGGCGTGTGTACTTTTAATGATTTTATGTGCTATTACCAACTGAGGCATCTATTTTTCTTACTACTTTTCAATGTGATTTGGTAGAGTTTCTTCTGGATTTTATATTAATTTATTTGATTACCACGATTGGTCTCAAAGCAGATTACAGTGATTACGACTTAGACAGGTGTAACATGGTTAATGTATTTAACACTGTGTTGTATAGCATAAGGGCTAATTGTGGGGAAAACCTTAATATTCTTAATGAAGAAGCTGGTCAAATAGCCATTTCTTGGCTTTTTTCTGGAAAGCGAGATGGTTTGGATCCTGGAGGATGGGTAAATGAACCTCATTCCAGATCTTGGGAGCAGAGCAGCTGAAGGCTCTTAGTCTTGTGCAGAAGTCAGGGTGGGGAGGAAAGAAAGACGTTTTGGGGAGGATCAAAGTTCTCTAACTGGGGTGTAAAAGGCAAGGAAATTCCGAGTCCTGTTTGCTCACACATTTGTAGATGAGGCAGAAGGTTTTCAATTTAATCTTTGTAGTCGGTAGAAGATGGGTGTTATCTAGTCTGACAATTTGGTCCCTACCAGGATTTTGGCTGCCATGATTTGCATGAGTTGTAGTTGTTTCAAGCAGGTCTTGGAGATGCCATTCAGAAGAGAGTTACAATAATCTAAGCAACTAGTTATTAGTGCGTGGATAACCAATGTAAGGTTATGCTGATTGAAGTAGTAGCTTAGTTGCCAGATCCGGCAAAGCTATATAAAGGAAGCTCTCACTACTTTATAGATGTGGATTTCCCTAGTGAGGTTAGGATCATATTGGACTCCTAGGCTTTATACAAAGTCTTTGAGCATGGAGTGCCTGATAGGGAGGGAATGGACCATAGGGGGGTGACCTTGCCGGCTTTACCAAAAGAGTTCAGATTTGGAGGGGTTAAGTTTGAGTTTATGGTTGTTGAGCCATTGGGCTACTGTTGATAGACAGTTGTTGAGATTGGTGATGGGAGTTGATTAGTCAGATCCAAGTTTAATGCAAAGCTAGATATCATCTGCATAAAGGTAACATTCAGTGTTGAAGGACAGAATCAGGGTGCAGACAGGATGAATGTAGATGTTTAAAAGAATCGGGGCAAGAGCAGACCTCTGAGGTATTCCACAAATGAGTTTTTTAGGAGTGGACTGTTTGTTGGCCCACATGACAGATTGAGTTCTTTTGAAAAGAAAAAATTGGAACCACCTAAGAGCAGTACCTTGCATGCCGATATTCTCTAGGTGCTGAATCAGGAGGCTGGGATCAATCGTGTTGAAGGCAGTAGAAAGATCCAGTAACACAACGATGAAGTCATCACCTTGATCTGCATTTAGATGGATTCCACTGGTTAAGTCTAGTAGGACAGATTCAATGTGTGACCTTTCCTAAAACTGGATTTGTGGGGAGCAGGATGCTTCTCTCTTCAAGGATGTCAAGTAATTGGAAGTAGACTAACTTTTGAACTAGTCTGGATAAGAATAGGAGGCTGGAGACTGGTTTCTTCAGAATCAGTTTGATTACTGCTTCCTTATGCATGTGCTTGCCTTCATTTTACTAATATGAATAGTTTTTAAATAGTAGAGAAATTATTTATTCTATTAAAATAGAGGAGTGTTTTACATTTTATATTATGTGCTGCTGTTGTTACATTCCCTACCTGTAACCTTGTACTTAGTGATATAATTTAGACTGTTGTTTTAGAAGATTCTTTGTGCTAGGGAGTTAGGCTTTATTATTGATTTTGTATGGTTGGGTAGTAGGTACCCCTGGAAGCAAGGTTGCTGATGAAGAGAGAATCAACACCCAGCACATCTGGACTCGATACCCTGAGTACATGCCCCACATCCAGGACCATCGTCTAGGAGATGTCCACTGCCACACAGCTTTGGCAATCGCAGGCCTGTAGATAAGTGTAACACACTCACACCTGAGACATTACACAATAGGTCTAGCCAGACTAGATATGCTTTGTTGAGCCAATAATAAAGCAAAGGCTGAGACAAAACCAACCGACACACACAGTGGGAAAGAAAAGACAAGAATACTTACCTCAAAGAGACTCCCTGTTCCAGGAGAGTCTAAAAAGGAACATAACACAAAGGATCAATTTCTTAAAATACCACTTTAGAGTTCAGTCACAGAGTACAGGAAAAGGGGAAATACAGAGACAATACTTATCTGACTTCTAGTTGGTTTCAGCTTAAGGTTCTGCAAAAAAGGTAAAAATAATTGTTGAAATTGTTTTCAAAGTATTTCTTTTTTTAAACTCTTTATTTTCAGTAATTTTAACAATTTAAGTCAAACTGACATTTACAAAATGTTGAACAGCCACTGAAGAAGAAACAGATAACTTCCATAAAGGAAAAAAAATGTAAACAAAATTGTTGTTCAAATGAGACAATTTGGGAACTATAATTTAACAAATTACAATAATAGCTCCCAATTAGATTATAATCCACTATATCATGGACACAACACAGGAATGCTAATCTAAGAGGGGAGAGACAAGGGTCTTTCCCTATTCAGCAAAAAATCTTCTAACTGATTGGGATCAAAGAAAAGATACTTAAGTGTACCTAATTTAATAATACATTTGCAAGGAGATTGGAGAAGAAAAGATGCACCAATATCAACCACCCGTTGTTTTTTTTTTTTTTTTTGCAAAAAAGCTTTTCGTCTCAGTTAAGTTGCTTTGGTGACATCAGGAAATAGTGCTAGCTGCTGGCCAAGAAAACTTATCAGAAGCATGTAAAAACATTTCCATAGCCCATATTCTATCAAGCTCTAGGGTATATACAACAAGTAAAGTAGCAGAACCTTGAATTTCAATCTGGGAATCTTGGAGCATAGCTGTTAAATTATCTATTGCGTTAGACTGAGACTTAATGAAGAAGCAGTCTGTCTAGAAGGTACATAGAAAATGTTTGTAATTGGTGGATTTGAATCTTGAGGCACTTTAAGAACCTCTACATAACATTTTCTAAGCAATTCAATTGGAGAATTGCTAACCGACTTAGGAAAATTGAGGATTCTCAAATTTAATTTCCTAGAGTTCTTTTCTAGAGCTTCTAATCTTCGTTGAGTAAATGACTCATTCTGTTTCTCCATAAGAGAAATATGTTCTGTGTTTCCCTTTATAACTTGATTTTGCCCAATAACCTGAGTTTGAATTTGCCCAACAGCTACACTCACATTTTCAAATTTGGACCCTAAAGATTGTTCCAAAGTGTCTCCCTGGCAATCTGTGCAGGTCTCTCAGGGAAGTTAAAGTGATGATAAAATACCAAGAGCTGGGGGTCACCAAAGATTCATTAGTGACTGCAGCAGAAATCTGAGAGACCATCAAAACAGTTTCCCCCACCACAGGAGAAGCTGTCAGAACACCTGAAGGCTGAGCTGGAATCTCCTGAGAACCAGATGATAGCACAGAGTCCAGCCAGGTGGTGAGCAGAGATCAGAGTTGAGGGAGATGGAATTTCCAGAAGACGCGGCAAGGGACCTTATGCCAAGCTGAAGCAGCCCTGAACGAGTGCTGGAGCTCAATGGCTGCATAAACCCCACTGTCGTCAGCTGAGATATAGAAGAGGGAACTGCTGTGTTTGGAGGGGGGGAACAAACCATTCCCTTTGTCTTCTTCTTCCCCATAAGACAAAGAGTGGAAAGCAAAACAGGAAAATATACAGAGAAGGAAGCACTTACTTTCAAGGATCTTCTAAAAGGAGCAGCGGGATAGCGTCCGAAAGCATGACAAAGCTGCGTGTCCCTTTGGCAGACGCCGGTGGTGGCTGCTCGCTGCTGAAAGACCAGTGAAATAGGCCCCTCCTGGCACCCCAGGCTGATGACGTCAGATGCCCAGGACAGCCAGGGATGGGAACCACCACGGGACAAGAATGAAGAAGGCACTCCTCAGCGGCTCAGTGCTCTCCCAGCAGTCCAGCAAGTCGATTTTCTCCTCTGCAGTCCCCGTTTTCAAAGTATTTCATTCTAACCTAAAGAAAAAAGGGGGTTTGATCTGTTACAATTTCAAATTGTTGTCTAAGTATATCTGAAAAAAAGAAAAAGTTGTTTTGCAATATTGTTTCAAAGATACTTGAAAGATCTTAAATACTGGGAATATTGCCAGCCAATTCCTAGTTCTTTTCTTTTTAGTAAAATAAAATTGTTAAATAATTCCTGAAGTAAAAGGCTTATTTCCATGGTTGTCCAGACTGACAGCCTCACTCAGGACATTTTTCGTAACTTTATCCCTGCTTTCCTCGAACCCACCCAGGAGACTTTGCTGGGTGGGTTCTGGACCCGTTTTCTGCATAAGAGACCCAGTTGGGAAGAGGGAATCAAACAGTATACCCTGTGAGGTTCCAACTAGACCCTTGCAATACTGAAACACCTAATACCCCACAAACCTTGGCCACAACATCAGGAAAGGTCTCTGCCACAGGGAGGCGCTGTTTAGACATAGACTCCAGTAGATGAATGGCTTTCCTTGACTTTTTTTTTGCAACTATTGGATCCTCTGTGTGTCTCCCATGCTTTCTTGAATTCAGTTACCATTTCAAGCACGTCCCTTGGGAGCCCATCGCATGCACCCACCATGACATTCTGTGAACATAGTGTAACTCCACCTCGGTGTGAAGATCCAACACGGTGAGGTTATAAAGTTATCCATGCTCTTTGGGGAAGGAACTCTGACCAGCTGATCTCCCTCACTTCCTCAGGTGTGGATTATTTGACTAGGGGTAGAAAGGAGTCCTCTCAGGTCCCAGTGCAGGGTGACTGATTCCTAGTCTTGAATTCCCTGGGTTAGGTGGATTTCCTCCATGTACTGTGTGTTGAGTGCCAAAGAATGCACCGGGCCACTGAGATAGTGTCCAAAAATAATACTTTACTGCAAACAGTGTGGTTGAATTGCACAGAAATAGGTTTCCAGCTCCACAATTTCTCTTTCTCTTGGTTTACAGTTCTTGTGCCCTCCATTTGTGCAAGAGTCTATTATTAGGGCCAGGAATCCCGCTGTCATCCTGGGTTAGGTAGAGCAGTAGACCCCTCAGGTTAGGACCCCTTTGGTGGGCAGAAACCCCTCCCAGATGGCACAGAGAGTTAATGTCGCTAGCTCCCTAGGGTTGACTGACAACACCGGGTGGGTGCCCTCCCCTTTTTCAGATGATTTTATTACTCAGTTAGTTGTCCTTTCTTTTGATGAGGATCCCGGGTGGAAGGGATCCAGGATGGAACTTCAGGTCTGCCAATGGATAGGAAGAGGGGCAGAAAATTAATTTCCTCCCAGATCTTGGAAAAAAATGACTTCTTTGCTCCCCAAAATAGATAACTTTGGAGAACCTCTGCAACAGGTCACCACCACTTCAGGGGCAAGTCTTCCCTAAACCTGGGCATCGTCGACTCAGGGTTCCCCAATCTCTGAGCCTTGGAAAGGCCCAGGCCTTCAGCAGGGTTCCTTTACTCAAAAGTCCAAAATCCAACTCAGTCCCTGGACAAAACACTCTGTACCTCGGTTGGAAAGTATAGCAGTGAAGTCCAAACCCACCCTGACCGGTCTTAGAGGGTTTCCAAGGCTCCAGGTAGGTCAAAAAGTAACTTAGGAAAAAACTCCAACCTCTCTCTCTTTCCAACGTAGACTGCCCCCAGAGCACTTTGTTGAGCTCTAGTGAAAAGCCTCCCGCAGGGGATACCCATTACAGCCCCGGCACCGAGAGGGGAATGGATCCTCCCCCTCACTCCTTTCTCTAACTGCACTGCAAGTCTATTACCAGGGCTTAATAGTAACCCGGGTTACAATTATATGTAACCCTACCTAGAGTTGCTACAAAGGATTTTGAGTTCTGGAGGGTTCTTCCTCTCAAGGAAGTTCAAGCAGCATGCACTGAGCTGTGTGCAAACTTTTCCCTGCAGGGTGCAAGGATAGTTTTCCCCTTCCTTTCCTTTGAAGAATGGGCTGGATTCCGGATAGGAGTATAAACAGTGCTTCTGCATGAGGCACAAGAGCTGAGCTGAGCCAGGTTGGTGTTTGAAGGCAGAAGAGAGTTAGGGTCCAATTAGGTGGTAAAACTGAGTTCTGAGAAGTGGTGTAGAGTTGAACCACTTACGCCCTCCCAGGTGTAGAGAAGTAGTGTGGGAAAGAAGTTAGGAAAAAAGAGCATCGTGAGCTCTTCCAGAAGGTCTCAGGCCTTATGAGGAATATGAATTGTCCCAGACTAATGGACATGAGGAGTTTACCCCGAAGACCCTGGGAGTAAAATCTGAGGCCCTGATGTAACCAATGAGAAGTCTGTTCTTTGGGGTATTGAACTGTTCTGCATCTGTGATTGGTTATTCATAATTCTACCTGTTCTTTCAAGTTGTTATTTTTCCTCTTTGGACTGCATCCTGAAAATCCAAATTTGCCTTCTGAGTTTAGACATTATTTTGGCTTTTACAATACTTTTTTTTTTTTAAACTATAGCAGAGATGTGAACACTTCATTTTGTGAAAGTCTCCCCATAGGTTTCCCATAGGTTTTTCTCTTCCCCATTTAGTGAGCTCTGTTGAACTTGAACCATTCCGGGACCGCAAACATGTCACTCACTACTTCTGCAGCTAACAATGGTGACCCTTATGAGAATCGGGTTACATAAAGTAACATAGTAAATGCTGGCTGAAAAATACCATCTTGCTTCTACAGTTTACCCAGTTACACTGCCACAGAGTATAACCACTTGTTAGATTTCTACTTATCCCACATAGGCTTTTTGTCTTCCTCCTTTGTTATCGATCATCTTGGGTAGAATAGCATACACGTTCCCCCCTTAGTTCCCACCAGTATTCACCTTTCTCATATCTATACAGTGTTGCTCCCGAGTCTACATTCTCGAAGGGTCTCGACTCTTGGGGAAGAAGGCCCTGCGATCAGGGGCTGTCCTATAATGAGACAGGGTGAGGCAGCCGCTTCAGGTGGCAAGATTTTGAGGTGGCATAATTTCCCCCTGAAACCTTCCTGCCCCAGCCGCTTCGCCCTTCATTCAGGCAAACTCTGGTGGCAGGAAAACCTGCAGTGCTGGTGGCGTGGAGAGGTGATATGCTGGCGGGGATTCCACTCTCCACCAGCAAAAGAAAAGTCCGGTGGTGGCACGGAATTGTGACGTGCTGGCAGGGTTTCCACTCCCTGCCAGCAAAAGGCAGGACCCAGCGGTGTGGAACTGCGATTTGCTGGCAGGATTTCCACTCCCCACCAGCAAAAAGATGATCCAGCAGTCAAAGAAGAGTCACTGTGGTGCCGCCAGCATTTCCCTGCAGCCGGCGGCAGAAGAGGCCTTACTGTGCAGTCAGAGTAAAGGTCCAAAATATGTGTGTGAAAGAGACTTGCCCTATGAGAGTGAGTGCCTGTGTGTGAGGGAGACTTTGTGAGTGTGTATGAGAGGGTGTGTGTATATGAGAGGGTGGAGGTGTGTATATGCAAGTAACTTCACCCTCCATTGCCTTCCCCTTGCCCTGGCCCTCTGTGATTTCACCTGCACCAAGCCATGGCAGGGTGCCATTTCATCTTTTGCCTTTGGAAGCAGATTGCCTTGAGCTGCTCCTGCCTGCAGTTAAAATGGCGGAGGGCCAGCCAGGTGCAGGCCATCCTTCCCTGCCTCCTCCTGATGCCACAATCATCTGCCACAATCAGGTGGGCCAGCATCCAGACATCCTGCATGCTGGTTTGTGGGCCCGTGTTGCCATTTTGTTGATTCCCGGAAGCGGAACTTGTATGCATACAAATTGTGTGAATAACTTGTTGCATAAACTCTATGGGCCGGATTTTCAAAGGGTTACGCGCGTAACCGGGCTTACGTACACCGGGCCTGTTTTCAAAAGGCCTGGTGACACGTGGAAAGCCCCGGGATGCGGGGGCATGGGCGGGGTGGGGTGGTCCGGGGACAGGGCGGGGGCAGCGTCAGAGGCTCCCGGCACAGCAGCCATTTGTTGCTGTGCGGGAGATCGCGCCGGCAGTTTGCCGGTGCGCGCAACTTACTTCAACACCAGGGCTGAAGTAAGTTTTAAAACAAGGAAAAAAAAAGACAAAGGTAGGGGGGAAAGGGCGGGGAAGGGAAGGGAAGGTAGGGTGGGGGGTAGGGAACGGGGGAAGGCAGCGCAGCTCGGTGCAGGCTCAGCGCGCTCAAGGTGCACAACTGTGTACCCCCTTGTGCGCCGACCCCTGATTTTATAACTTGCGTGCGCAATTTATAAAATCGGGCATACATGTGTGCGCACTCGCGCGCACCTTTTAAAATCTACCCCTATGTGCACAACTATGTATTTGTAGTTTGTTTCATTTCTTTTTAAATCAAGGCATATTTGAACAGACTATTAAAGATTGTTTTGCCTTCTGTCCTCCTGTTGGTGACCTCTCCTAATGCCAATTTTCCTCATACAGGACAAAGGAACAGATAATCATTTTCATACTTTGTCAATTTAAACATGGAAGACTATGACAGCAGATAAGTACAATAAGGCCCATCTAGTTTTCCCTATGTGTTTGCCAGACATGAGCCTGCAAGGCAAAATGTTCCTTCACTCTGTATTACAGAGGTCTGATAAGAGCAGAAATGTCCATTAGAACTGTCAGTCAGTGGTAGCGAGCCCGGCAAGAGTGCTTTGTTGAGAAATGACACTAATCCTTTCATATAAAACAATCCTTAAATGGATTGAAAATAGCCTTCTGTTGCATCAGATCAGAAAGTGGATTAACAAGAGGCAGATCAGGCAATATGAAATTAATCAAAAGTATGCAGACCGACATTTCACTCTACCAACGTCTCCCAGCACAAACCATTAACATCAAATTGAAAGCCATGTCTAATTGAAGAAAATGAAATATATTTAGCAACATTTTATCACTTCAAATCTCGTCTGTGCTGCTTCTTGGTAGAAATACACCTCTAAGTCAAACAAATTATAGACTGTAACACTTTGCAATTTCAGTTATATATTCAATTCCCATTATAGAGTGCAAATTTATTGCATTTAAGTGCTGAGGCATGGCAAATTAGACCTGAAAACCAGAACTTTGATCATCGAGAAACTCTCAGATTTGATTATTTTACCGTGATATTTGGTCTTGATTTCTTTTATTTTGTATTAATGGGAAAAGTGCATTATATTCCTCTCCTTTCCCTGTACGCAGATAATATGGAAGATCCTCTGCTGTCCAGTCTGTAAGCTATTGGTTTTGTTTTGTTTTTTAATATAAATTTCTATAAAAATAATGAGATGTCTTTAATAGGATGTGCAGGCATTTGAATGCGAGAGTCAGAGAGTGTTTCCCTCTTGGCTGTCTAGCTGACTCTAATAATACTGTTATGTGAATTAGGTATATTAGACAGCATGCATACTAGTTAGATAACAAAAGACAGAAAAGTTAACATGGATTAAACAGAAAAACCTGGTTGTGACAAGTGAAAAGTGTCTCAGCCCTTTCGTTCTTCCTTCTGCTGCATATACTAACTGGAAAGCTTACCCAGTTCTTGCTAAAGCATAGAGTCTAGGAACCTTTCCTGGGGTCCCCATAGCCAGTCAGTCTTTCAGGATATCCAGCATGAGTAAGCATGAGATAAATGTGCATATATTGGAGACACAGTATAAGCAAATTTACCTCATGCACATTCATGGTGGATATCCTGAAGCCCTGACTGGCTGTGGGGTCCCCTGGGAAGGTTTGGGAAGCCCTCATCTTGGCACATGCTAATGAACAAAAAGTTTGCAAATGAATGCCTAATAAGTAAGTTATTACCTTAGCCACTAAATCAGACATGGGGCAATTCTGGTGCTTTAAGGCCATCAACTAGTTAGGTTTTCAGGATATCCTTAATGAGTATGCATGAAATAGATTTATATGTCCACTGCCTCAATTGCATGCAAATATGTTTATTTATTTATTTAAATAGAAAAAAAAAATCTCCTACTAAAATTCTCAAAAAGACAATGTCATTGATACATCGCTTACTGTATTATCATACGATATATAACAGTGAGCAATGGTTGTTTCATACTCAAACAATCTTTAGTACTATCCCAGTTTCCCTTGTTTGCCTTAGATGTAATCATTAACTAACCACAAAAACACAGTATTTGAAAAAAAATGTTTCAAGAAAAAATTTTGTTGCACATAAAAGTTAGTTATGAAAATAATTAACAAATTTCCTAATCGCCATTTCCTAATCGCCATGCCCACAAGAGAAATATATATATATAGTGAACTGACCCAAAATGTTCCACTTTATAGTAACTCCAAGTCGCAAAATGTCAAACTGACTTTGTGTTGGTAAATCTCATGAAAAACAGCTTATCTTGATATCCCGACATGGCCAAGTTTCGGAACTAGTCCTTCCTCAGGGAATCCAGTTTGTGAAGAAATAAACTTGCTACAGTCTCTTAAACATCTTGCAACAGATGGTGTTTAAATGGCAGAAAAACTGTCCAATGTATAGTTACTTAAATCATATATCATGTTTCCCAGAATTAACCAATGTACTTTAAAAGGAAAGGAGCCTACGTCATACCAATGATGACCAATTCAATTCATCATTCATACCCACTGGAGTAATAGATTTTAAAGTAAAAATCCTGTACTGTTCATGATAATTTAATCATGCCACTTTGTCACCTCCACATATAGTATCATATATTTTTTCAATAGCCATCCACTGCAATTGATTGACTGTGTGATTTTTTTTCAACACAATGGGCTACTAATGGAGCCGTCATTGTTAGAGTGTTAAGGCTGGAATGATGAAACAAGATGGCGGCATAGTGAGACTGTGGAATGCCAGCTGCATCTAAGCTTTCTCAAAAATATGATTTTTTTCTTTTAATATGCCTTCAAAGAGCAAGGGAAAGGTAAGGATTTTCCTTCCAGAGTCCTTACCCAGACCTAGTCAGCTTGACATCGTGTGGTTCCTGTCTCAAGTGATGGCTTTGGAGGGTCCCGAGGAACCCGTTGCGAGCACTGCAACAGGAGAGCGGGCTGCGTCGCTGGAGGAGGCGATCCTCAGCCCCGACCTTCGACCGCCTCCGGTGCAACGTGACCACAGCAGGAGAGCTACCCAGTCGCAACCTGATGACGCGTCTGGTGCATCTGAGATGGAGGGGGCACTGCCTAGAGAAGCACAAGGAGAGGAGTTGGGACCAGCGAGCTTGGATCCCGGCATTTGGAGAGAGGTACCTGGTACATCAGGGGAACCTTTGGCGTTGGAGGAAGAAGAGGTTACCAGGGCTGGAGATGATATTGAATCGATGGGTGCTCCGGATGAGTCGGCGTTGGTGCCAACAAGGCCGGAGGCTGTGATTTGAATCTATTTGGGACCTTGTAGCAGATTATGGACTTTCTTTAAATCGGCTTGAGAAGAAAGTTGACTCTTTAAATTATAACCTCCAAGAGAAAATATTGGGAATTCAGGAACAAGAGACTGCAATGGTAAACAGGTTAACTGAAGTTGAAAAAAAGGTCCAAACCATTTCAACAGTTAATGCTGCAGTTATAAAAGAACAATTGTCTTCTTCAAGATGATTGGAAATATTAGAAAATGGTTTGAGACAGTTAAATGTAAGAATTCTAAATTTCCCCAAAATTATGGGAGAAATTCCATATACTACTTTAAAAAGAATTCTCACAGGAGCACTTGGCTTTTCTGATCAGAATATTCCCTCAATAAACTCATGTAGATTTCTGTCTAGTAGGCCAACTGTTAGAAATGTTAATGCCGAATCGCCGATATATCTATTAACCTGACTAGCTTTCTTGAAAGTTCCAATATGGATGTAATTATTTTAAAAAATTTCCTGTAACCTTTTATGATCAAGAACTCAGGATGTATCCTGACATGGCCCCAGTTATGCAACTTAGGAGAAAGGAATTTTTGTCTCATAGGCAAAATGTTACCACTTTGGGGTTTTCTTTTTCATTATGGTACCTCTGTAAATGTATTTTAAAAAAGGGGGAAGGGATATTTGTCTTTTTCCAAACTGAACAGTTACGGCAATTTATAGATGCTCGTACACCTGTAACATCATTTCACAATACTTAAGAGGAAGAAGGCATATGAAAATACTGCTGAAAATCTATGCATAGCTCATGCCTAAGTTAATGTTTCCTTAATGCTCCTGGTAAAAATGTGTTTGCCCCTCTCTATATATTTTCTTTAAGTTATGTTGAAATTTCCTTATTGTAATGATTGATTTCTGGAGAATATGAGTAGACGGATTATATATGCAGTTTAGATGAAATGATATAAATTTATGTTATATCGAAAATTTTATATAGAAAATCAATGTATAGGATAATCCGTTGTGGAAAAAGGATACTGCTAAAATTGTGATTGAAAATGATAAATAATTTTTTAAAAAGTCTGGAATGATGCTCTACCAAACGAATTCTCACCAGACAACTCGTGCATCCTATGTACACTTTACGACAAGAGCATACAATGATATAGACTACATCAGTTGATTCACAGTCATCGATTTTCTATTTATATGATATCCTGTGATGGGATTTATCCACATCTCTCCTTTAATGGCATTCATGCCTACACTTCATCTAAATAAAAATCGATTACATTTTTAATGTCCACTTAATGTAGTTGTAGATGTATTAATGAAAGAAGAATGCATAATCTGATCATGAATATTAGACCCTCAAGAAGTGACAATTAAAGGGGGCTCCTTAAATACTTCATGGAGCGCTAACACATGCCAGTGTTTCCTAATTGATGCTGCTATGGATGAAGTAGCCATGGTTTGTTGTTGAACACATACGAAATGGTTATTTTCCTTCCTGAGTCTACATTTGAGCAAATAGCTCCTCTCAGAATATTTAGTGCATTTACAAGTGTGTTTAATGTGTTGATATGGGTAACCCTTTATAGAGATGTATGATTAGAATGGCGATTAAGAAATTTGTTAATTATTTTGATAACTGACTTTTATGTGCAACTACATTTTTTTTCTAAAACCATGTTTTTGAGGAACTGGAATTTCTAAATTTAGGTGGTCAGTGGTTAGTTAATGATTACATCTAAGTCAAATAAGGGAAACCGGAATGATACCATAAATTGTTTGAGTATGAAACAACCACTATTCACGTTATATATTGTATGATAATGCAATAAGCAGTTTATCCACAATAGCATTGTCTTTTTGAGAATTTCAGTAGATGATTTTTTTTCTATTTATTATGGTTTTGGTCACCTGATGAGTAGAGATTTTGATTTTTTTGGTATTTATTTAAAACATTTAGATCCTAGCCATCTGCTCTGTCTCTCATTCATATTCATTAGGGAAATTCTGAAAACCCAACCAGTTGGGGGCCCTTGAGAATTGGAATTGCTCATCCCTGCAATAAACCATGCACTATTAAACAACTGCACACTTATTTAAAAAAAATGTATCACCAGAATATACATTAAATAGTGGTTGCACACGCTATAAAAGCTACCTCCTATTATCCTTAACAGACTATGCCCTCAAAGGAAATGATAGCAGCAATTCCTACCTTCTAGCTATGCTTGATATATCATCCGCATTTGACACCATCAGCCATAATATCCTCATTAGTCTTCTCACAGATATTGGTATTACTGGAACAGCACTACTTTAGCTAAAATCCTACCTAAAAAATAGACTCTATAAGGTCATCCTGGGCAACCATGAATCTGACCCCATCAACCTCAACCATGGCATCCCCCAAGGCTCTTCATTATCCTCTACCCTCTTCAATATCTATATGTTACCGCTCTCCAAACTCCTCTCAAACTTAGGTATCACCCACTACATATACGCAGACGACGTCCAAATTCTCATCCCATTTACGGACTCCATACATAATGCCCTCCAGTCATGGAACAACTGCCTCACCTCCATCAACCAACTTCTCACAAAAATTAACTTAGCCCTTAACCCCCACAAAACTGAATTAGTTGTCATCTCCCCACCCCCTCTATCATTCTAACCTCCCCCCTCTTCCCAAACCCATTTCCCAACATGCACGAAACCTAGGTATTACAATTGACAACCAACTATCCTTAAAACCATTCATCAAAGCCACCCTAAAAGACTGCTACTTCAAGCTACACGTTTTGAAGAAATTAAGACCCCCTCTTACACCTCACCGACTTCCGCATCATGCTCCAATCCATCATCATCTCCAAAATCGATTATTGTAACTCCCTCTTCCTAGTCCTCCCTGCCTCCACCATCAAACCCCTACAACTCTTACAGAACACCATAAATCGAAAACCATAAATCGAAAACCATAAATCGAAAACCATAAATCGAAAACCGAGTCCTAACCAACTCTCGCAAGAACAACCACATTACGCCCATTCTGAAAGATCTACATTGGCTCCCCATTAACTCGAGAATACAATACAAAACACTATCCCTCATACATAAATTCCTAGTGAACAAAAACACGCAATGGCTTCACGAAACTCTCCAACTCCATTCCTCCAACAGACCTACATGAACAGCATACCAAGGAACCCTCCAGTTACCTGCCCCGAAACTCACCAAATTCGCCTCCACTATGAAGAGAGCTTTCTCAATAGCAGGTCCCTCAACTTGGAATGCCATGCCCGCTGATCTCCACACAGAATCTTGCACAATGAAATTCAAAAAGAAACTGAAAACTTGGCTATTCAAACAGGCCTTCTCCTAATCCTTCCACACTCCACCTCCACAGGAATCTTAACTAATCCTTCACTAAACTCCGACTTCCAAACTGTGCATAGTTGGGTCTCCCTCCCCTTTTGTTTCTCCTCCATCCCAATTTATTTAATGCATCCCACATATTAATGCCCTTCTCTCCATGCTACCTGATTACCTGGTTTTCCGTTTATCATATCTCCTGATTCCCATATGGTCCATGTTATTGATTATTATGTAATGAAGTTTATTTTATTCTTTTGTGTTCCATGTACTCGTTGTGCCATGCAATTGACGTTCTGTTTCCATGTTCCATGTAAACTGATACGATGTGAAAACGGTTATCGGTATATAAAAAACTACAAATATAAAAAAATAAAAATCAAGGCATTTTGATTGGTGAAGTAGAAAATGCTACAGCATGCATACAGAAAGAAGTCAGAGAGATGACAGGAGGAGGAGGATAGAGGAAGAGAAGAGTAAAACGTAGAGAGAGGAGAAGGATAGAGAGATAGCCAAGGAAAGCAAGAAGGTAGCCATGTTTTTTTAGGCCCCGGCCATCCTGCTATGCCTTTCTGATGTTGAAGTACCGTATTTTTCGCTCCATAAGACGCACTTTTTTTCCCCCAAAGGTGGGGGGAAAATGTATGTGCGTCTTATGGAGCGAATATAAAAAAAAAACCAAACAAAAATCTAACAAACACCCCCCCCCCCCCGACTCCCCCAAGACCTGCCGACTTAATTTCCTACAACCCCCCCCCCCAAGACCTGACAAATTAATTTCCTGCAACCCCCCACCCTCCTGACCCCCCCAAGACCTGCCAAACGTCCCTGGTGGTCCAGCGGGGGTCCGGGAATGATCTCCTGGGCGTGGGCCGTCGGCTGCCAGTAAACAAAATGGCGCCGACGGCCCTATGCCCTCACTATGTCACTGAGACCGATCGCTGCTATTGGTCGGTCTCAGTGACATAGTGAGGGCATAGGGCCGTCGGCGCCATTTTGTTTACTGGCAGCCGACGGCCCTATGCCCTCACTATGTCACTGAGACCGATCGCTGCTATTGGTCGGTCTCAGTGACATAGTGAGGGCATAGGGCCGTCGGCTGCCAGTAAACAAAATGGCGCCGACGGCCCTATGCCCTTACTATGTCACTGAGACTGACCAATAGCAGCGGTCGGTCTCAGTGACATAGTGAGGGCATAGGGCCGTCGGCGCCATTTTGTTTACTGGCAGCCGACGGCTCACGCCCAGGAGATCGTTCCCGGACCGCTCCTGGACCCCCGCTGGACCACCAGGGACGTTTGGCAGGTCTTGGGGGGGTCAGGAGGGTGGGGGGTTGCAGGAAATTAATTCGGCAGGTCTTGGGGGGGTCAGGAGGGTGGGGGGTTGCAGGAAATTAATTCGGCAGGTCTTGGGGGGGTCAGGGGGGTGGAGGTTGTTAATTTAAAGGGTTGGGATGGGGGGGGGGGGGTTTTGGGGGTTCCCACAGAAAGAAAAATTTTCTGATCTGGGGAGTGGACCGAAATGGCCCTCCCCAGACCCGAAAACAAAATGGGGAGAAAAAAAAAAACTATGCACTCCCCTAATTTGCTCCATAAGACGCCCAGACGCAGAGCCGGTTTAGCACAATTTATTTTTTTTTAATTTTCCCCCTCTGAATCCTAAGTGCGTCTTATGGTCAGGTGCGTCTTATGGAGCGAAAAATACGGTAATTTGAAGGCATTTATTTATTTATTTTAAAGGATTTTTTTACCCATGCCATCTAATGTTTGGGACAGGTTTCAAATAGTGCAATCATAATCATAACAATAAAAAAATAAAAATATTTATAAATTAAAACATTTATAATTAAAACAAAACAGAGACTGGCCTGGGTGTTAAGACCTGGCTGAAATAAGGATAAAAGGGCAGAATGGAGGCAGAAAAATAGGGTTAAAGAGTTATGGTTCACATAGGTCTTTAAATGCTAACTTGAATAGATGGTGCTTTAAGGCTTTTTTGAACTCCTTATTAGATAAGGATCTAAAGAATAAAGGAATAGAGTTCCATATAATTGAACTTGTGATGGAAAAAGCCTGTTCATGGGTCACTGCAAGCCTGGTAGCTCTAGGAGAGAGAAATTGTAGAAGAAATTGATTTTTGGATCTGAGGTTTTGAAGGGAACATAGAAGTGTAGGGTGGCTAAAAGCCATGGACTTTCACTATTGTGTATAAGACTATGTAATGTGGATACTATTTTATATTGCATTCTCCAGTGTATAGGTAACCAGTGTAAAGTAAACAGGGCTGGTGTGATATGTTCATGTAGTTTTTTGCTAGTTATTAAACATGTGGCTGCGTTTTGTATCAATTGGAGAGGTCTGATGGTCGATCGGGATAGGCCAATCTAAAGAAGGTTACAATAATCAATTCCTGTGAGTATTAATGATTGGAGTACAGTTCTAAAAGCAATTGGTTCAAGTAAAGGCTTGATATATTTGAGAAGATGCAACTTGTAGAAAGAGGATTTAACTACTGATTTAATGCGAGTTTGCATATCTAGATTGTGTCGAGGACGACACCAAGGTTTCAGACATGCTTAGATATGTGAATGGTGGTATTGGCTATGGAAATGGTGTTTGGAATGTCATTGAAAGGTACTACTTGAACTCAAAGTCCTTAAGTTCTTCTTCTAGGATTTAAAAGATGACCCTGATCCTCATGAAGTCAGGTTTCCTGCCATTCTTGGGTTTCTTAAGCACCTGAACTTGTTACATTTTCTTACTGCTAGGTCTTTTCAAAATACTGTGGCTGTAGTTGATGGAATGAATCAAAGCTTGAGCTCCAGGTGTTTCCACCATTTACTGCAAAGTCATGCAAAGATGATGTATTGTCTAATCAGAGAGCACAATATAAGGCTTCAGAAGGGATTTCCAAGCCATTCAAGGCATAACTAATAATAAGAGCCTCATTCACCAAGCCGTGTTAGGCAGTTTCCTGCTGGAAATCAGTAAATGGTCTAATGAGGGATAATGCGAAATATTTAAAAAAAACCTTTCCATTATTGTAGGCCAGGCTTATATAAATGAGTCCATTAGCATGCATTGCATGCTAATGGGCTCAGTACTACTCAAAAATATGTAAATCAAAAAACACAGCTTGACGACAATTTCATGTCATGTTATTTGATTTGAAATTAACAATAACTCCAGAGTTGTTGTTACTTTCCCGAGGATAGCTCGGGATGTTAACACACATACAGCCTAGGCTTAAAGCCCCTTGTCTACCTCCCCAGCTGCCCTTGAATGTGGCAAGTACTTTTAAAAATAAAATAAACTTTTATTTTACCCACGACGGTGTTCCACCCCCAACCCCTCCCCTTTACAATAAAACCCAGCCCCCATAGACTGGACTCCCAACAAATAATTCTCCCTGGTGGTCTAGTGGACCCCCCCCCCAGGTCCCCCTTGTATCTCAAATTAATCATTGGTGGGGAAATGGTGGCCCAAAGCTCACCTTAGGCTCCAGGCCCAGGCAGCACCAGTGTCCAAAATGGCGCTGCTTGGTCTTTGCCCCTAGGGACAATGGCGCTGCCTGGGCCCGGAGTTTAGAGGTTCTTCGAGCCCCCATTGCTCCATAAATGATTAATTTGAGGTGAAGGGGTCTGGGGGGACTAGGGAGAGGTGGGGTGGATCTGTTAGACCACCAGGAAGAAGTTTTGTTTGTGGGGATCCAAGAAAGGAGGGGTCAGGTTTCATGCCTATGGAGGCTGGGTTTTAATGAAAAGGTACAGAGTTGGGGGAAGTGGAGCATCCTTGTGGGTAAAATTACAATTTATTTTATTTTTAAGTCAACTTGCCACTGTCAAGGGCAGCAGGGGGGAGGTGGTGGTGGGACAAGGGGGTCTAAGCAGACCCCTAGGGGTTTTTACTAGAGTTTGGGGGGCATCCATGGGGTCAAGCAGCCCCTTTAAGCAATGGCAGTTCCACAATCCAAGGGCCGCCATGCGTATTGTGTAGGCAGCTTTTCACTGCCTCGGTGTTGTACCCCACGGTAAAATACCGCAGCCTGTGAGGAACTATACCGTGGGATTCACCAAGTGGCAGGATCATTTATCTTGGTTTGCTGAATCCTGTGCCATTTTTCCCTCGGGCAAAAACACAGCGGCTTAGTGAATGACCCTGCCTAGTCCTGTCTCACTGTTTGGAATGAGAAGAGCACAGGGATCCTTGTCCATGAGGAGCAGGGGACAGGAATTATCTCCAGAATCCTCTGATGAAGCAGGAACCCCTACCACTCTCGTTCTTCACAAGTAACAAGTAACACACGGCAACAAATGTTATGGTTCTCAAGAATTTCTTTTCTCTTTACGTGATCTGAAACTCAGATATATATTTACAAAAGACAGAGTCCAGCCTGAATCTGTCCTCTGGCTACCCTAAAACTGCTCATAGTGCCACACTACGGACACCCTGCCCAACTGGGAACCTGACTTAGCCAAATCATGGAGGGTGAAAGTTTCCCTGTCCAACTTGCACAGATAAGTTGGAGAGCTGTAAAATCCACCTTGTGCCAAGAACTGATGCGAGCAGTGCCGTTTTGTTATTTAAGAACTCTGACAGTAAAGATTTATTTTTGGACACTCACCCTGACCCTGCAGTTTATTTTGTTGGCACTCACATTCTTCATGGGTTGAACAAGAACTGTCACCCCTCCCAGGGCAACAACTAAAGAGTTACCCCAGCCAACGTAGGCCTTGGAGGATTTAGTCCTCTCTCTCCCTCCAATTGGAAAAATCCCTGTCCCTGGGCCCTTGGACTGTGTCGTAGTGGGAAAATATTAAAGGATTGACCTCAGGCCACTTATATGCCCACTGCCCTCCTGGCCCATAAACTGGAGAGGGGGTTAAAAATGTATATTCATAAGCATGGGGGATCCACGAGAAAACTCCGAAGTATAAAGTGTCATACAATGAAAAAAAGGGTTACATAAAACCGAGGGTAGCGTCAATTCCACTAATCATATGGTGTGCCTGCTGCACCAGTGACCAAGTCGCTGCCAAACCAGAACTAGGCAAAAGTGTATAAAGAGATTTCCTGCATTGCAACAAGCTATTGCTTCGGGCACTTCTCCGTGAAAATGTATGTTAAAATTGAAAAGTGTCAAATAGGTTTTCTTTCAGCTATCGCAACTTTGGTTTCTTCTTGAATTAAAAAAGCTAGGTATGTTCTGACCTGGTTTCATTTCAGCTGTGCTGAAGGAGGGGAGTTTTCAGACAGCCGGTTTACAATAAATTGCTATTTAGCCATGTAGATGACTTTTAAAAATTGTCCTCTCAATCACATAGCTCTGACACAACCCATCTTTCATAGTCAAACCAGGCCAGAAGGAACAAACCAGCTGATCATCCACTCGGGATGCGCATTCATTTAAAATGAATTTGGTTTTCATAATGAAAAGTCTATTTTGGTTCGTTTTGAATGGAACAAACCAAAAATAGACTTGCCCATAAAATATCTGAACATTTTGGAATATTTTCAGTTTGTTACAAATCCCCATTAAAAAAAAGAAAAAAAAGCAGGCCTCCCCAGGACCACTGCCACTGCCTGACTGGGGCCTCCTGGGACCTCTCCTCTTCCCCTCCCAAGCCAGGGCAAGCAGAACCCAGCTGGGGTCTCCCTGGCCCCTCCACTCCCTAGCCCTGGGATAAATGCAGGGAATCTCTGAGAGAGTGATGGGAATTGTAAGGGCTAGATGGGTCATGTGGTCCTTTTCTGCCATCATGCTTCTATGTTCTATGCTTCTCTATCATTGTCAGGAACACGAGATTCAATCTCTTCCTCTGATTCATCAGGGAGGTGCTATTCAACCTCCTTGCATTATCCTGCCTCTGCCTGGATCTGTGTGGACACCAATAGCACTTGTCAAAGCAAGAAGAAGCAGGTAAGTACAGATCTTGTAGTACATGCATGGCACTTGCCATAGTCCCTTCCAAACTTGTTGTTAACCTCCTGAAGAAAGGGTCGTTCCCCCCCCCCCCTCCTCAGCTATTTCCCTCCTGGCTAACAGAGCCATCTCACTCTCCCAACAAGCACAATGACCATCAAAAGTGCTAGCTAAAAATATATGGTACCTCCAAACTACATTTTTTTTACACGCAACATAATGAATCAGCCCCATTGTATACAAATGTACTGCTCTTTATTTTAAATCTGATATCTAATAATTTTATTGATATTTTTAAGAAATAATAAATATTAGTGCCCTATTTACCTTCTTCATTCCTTTCATGTTATATACCTTTGTCATGGTATACTTCCTGGATTTTGACCTTAGGAATAGGAATGGAGCTGGATGCTAGCAAGGCTGGCTAAAGCAAGACAAGAACCAGGTATCTTCCTGGAAAATGTCCACAGGAACAGGACTAACTTGCAGCAGGAAAAGGACAGAAGAATAGCCACTGAAATAAGACAAAAAAGGCAAAAAAGAACAAGTCAGGGTCAAATACATGGCCTGAAAGTGGGACCAATATAAGGCCTCGGAGTAAGGCCAGAAAACAAGCACAGAACCAAGACAAGACTGGAGACATGAACAAGAATTAGGGACTGAGACCAAGGTGTGGTACTGAGCATAGTGTGAGGTTGGCTGAAGCAGCACCAAACATGGCCACCAGCAGGACCCTCCAAGCCATAGATCCTGGAGGACTAGGCAGCTGGTATACAAAGCCCACTGAGGGTCCCTGCTGGCAGGAGGCATGAACTGCGCATAGATTCTCACAACTATTATCTCCCTTCAGGCAACTGTTTTCTAAGTCAGTGAAGCCTAATCTTTTGAGTCTCTTCTCATATGAAAACCAATCTATATTCCTGATTATCTCAGTACTTTTTCTACATCTATACATTTAAGATGTGGATGACAAAGACTCAGGTTGTGATGAGTCACATATCTCAGTGTTTTCTTTTCTTTTTTCATTTTTGTCATGCAAACAATTTAGCATTTTCAACCCAACATTCATGTTGTCAGTTTTCAATGTGTGCTGTATGTCTATAAGTAAGGGAACTTTGAAAATGGAAGGTATAGTAATGACAACTTTTATTGTGACAATTGAGTTATTTAACTTTCTTTTTGCCATTTGCCATATTTTGCAATATTCGTGGTTCATGTTTCCAAGTCTGCAGTTCATAGTTGTGCATTTGGAAGATACAGAATATTTTTGTTTGTATTCTAAATGAATGATAGCTTCCTTAAGCAGTTGTCTTTTTTTTTGTTTTACTGTTTGTGGGTGTAATGGTTTTATCACCTCGAACTAGTCCTGAGATGACACTCAGGAACCATCCAGGTCCATTCTTCTATAATTACTGTATATAAGCAGGTAGAATTAGAGAAGCATACTGAGTCTTACATAGACTCTAAAGTGTTAGTTTTTTCAATCTAAAATGTATGCTACTAGAAAAAGGTGAAAATCTGAAGAATGCTGTGATACATGGAACTATTTATTGCACTGGCTGTAGGGTACTCTGCACTATAAAATGACACATTGATTTATGAACTAATTAATTGTACACTACAAAAATACTTATAGAAAATGTTTCTCACAATGCACAAAAGAAGTCCCAAATACCAGAAAAATAGGTTTTGCATGTTAGAAAATTAAATCCAATATATATTTATGAGGCCATTCAAAATGTAGACTCTTTCACTAGAGTTTCCGGTGAGCAGAAATACTCATGTATCAAAACCTAATTGTGTCAGAAACTTAGGCATTGGAAATAAATTAATTCTTAAGCTGCAAAAGACATTGTACATTAATTTTAAGGCTTATTATAGTAGTGATGATATCAGAATAAATAAATCCAACAGCAAAAATCCAGACAGTTTGACAAATATATACTTATGTACCTGCTCCTAAGTATTTATGGGGCCTCCATGACGCTGTTCTTTTCATGTTATATAAAGCTCTCATAAGCTACTTAATAGGAGAGGACATGTCACAGGGTTTTTATCTATATGAAAATTGACTAGGGTGAAGGCCAAGTCCATGAATTTTTTTCTTTTTTTTTATTTGCAAAAAGATTTGCACAAAATGGCCACACTTTTGCATTTTTGTGCATTTGTTGGTGTCTTGCAAAATTTTTCTTGCAAGAGCCTTTTCACAAAATAATTTCATTGGCCTCTTAGAGTCTAATAATTGAAATCCTGTTTTTCTCTTTATATTCTGATCAGAATAAGTACGCACCCTGTGGGTTGTGTTAGTGTTTGTGCAACACAATTTCTGCCCCCTAGGGCCTTTCAGCAAGTGATCTCCCAGTTCTCCAAAGGCTGGTCCCAACGACATGAATTGTTCCCACAGTGCAGGCTTTCTCAGTCCTTCTTGATCATGTAGCTCAAGCTTCTCCTGGTCACATCTGCGCTTCCTATTCTAAGAGAAACTATCTCCCTTACACCATTCAGTCTTCCACAGGCTGGTGTTATGTGTTGCATACTGTGTCTGAGAATCTTTCTGTTAGACAATTAAATCACATGCGTCCCTAGTGCTGATTTCTTGCTGTTTCAGTTCTCACTTCCAAGCACTGCACTCTTTTTTTTTTTACTCACTGGAACTTGAAATTTCTCTGTAACTTTGGAATTTGTTAATACATACCCAATACTGATTCACACATGGCTGATTACCCTTAAAACTTGATTATCTTAGCATAAGTTATTGCTAAATATGGGGCAGTCTGAAATTCTATACTTGCTAGGATTCCTGCAGCTGGTGTTCCAAGCTCATCGCTTGCAGACGGAGTACAAATCGTAATATCTCTACACAGGTGCATAACCTGGGTGAAATCAGGGATCCAACTCTTTCACTACACTTGCATTGAGTAAGGTAGTGAGGAGTGCCTTTTACAAACTTCAAATGTTATACAGGTTACATCCTTTCTTATATGATACTGATTTTAAAACTACTGTGAAATCTCCGAACTTGCGTTATATGTTGGTTTGCCTCAAATCACTCTACACATTGCAATATGTCCAAAACTCTGCGGCCCAAATAATATCTGGGGTCTCAATTCAACAGCACATTTCCCTAGTGCTAGTGAAGCTTCACTGGCTGCCTATAACATGGTGAGTCAAGTTAAAAATTCTATTTTTGTTTTTTAAGGGCATAAATGGTCTAGCACCCTCCACTTTTAATGCTGCTTTAAAATTTTACCAGTCTACATGAAGTTTGAGATCAGGGACTCTTGTGTGTGCCATCCCTCAAGCAAATTAGACTTGGTGAATTTCGTGAGCAACTTCTTTTTGTCCAAGATCCACTACTTTGGAACATGCTGCCATGAATAATTAAAGATGAACTGTTGCCCTTAAAGTTCCGTAAGCTGTTAAAAGCACACATTTCAGCAAGATTTTAATGTTACCTGATTTTCTTTGTGACACCTTGAGTGCTTTTGCATTGATGGCATTTACTGATCTAAGAGCACTGTGATTTTTTATTGTCTGTGTTGGATTACCTTAAGTGTTTTTTCATATTTGCATTGATGTATGATGGTTCTATTGCTCTAAGGGCACTGCTATTTGTATTGTTTGTATTTTAGATTATTTTTGGTCAATGTTTTTATGATTTCTTTTATTGGGCTCTTATTGCTTTATTTATATATTTGTATATTTACTGTATTTTTATGGTTTTATTGTCTATTTTTATGCTTTATTATGGATGTTTTCTGGTTAACTGCCTAGAAATGCTGATAGACAATCTACAAATTTTATAAATAAATAAATAAACAGCGTATGCTCCTTTAGGTATATATTTGTTTTTTCCATACATTAGACAAATTCTTTATCCCAGACAGCCACACTACAATTGCTCTTATGAGTATGAGTATAACACAAAGTTCATTTTCTCACACGCTGCACAGTTTTCCTACTTTATAAGAGCAATGCTTTCTACACACTTACATAACACTTTTGGGTCTATTCTTTCCAGACCTCTCCTAGGATCCTGTATCTCAGGAAATTTACTTCTCTGAATTACTTTTTCTTCCCAGGATCTCCATGGGTCAGTTTAAACTAATTTCTTTCTCCAAAGACAACTCTCTCACATATTCTCGAGCTTGGTAGTCTTACTTTTATTCTGCCCTTTCGCAGCCTGTTATTCTGCTTTTTTCTCACAGATCTCTTTATCATTCACAGATGTGACTCATGGTCTACATACTCCAGCAAATGTATATCTTTCTCGCACAATCATGTTACGCCCGTCAGTCACAGACGGCTGCGACCACTAATGCTCACCTCTTTGCTGCCTTGTCAGTATTGGGGAGAACTGTGACCTTTGCCAGCGATTGCCGACCTACCTGGCATTCCCGGAACAGCATGGGCGCTGCTGACCACCATCTTGCCCCAGGAATCACTTAGGCCAAGTGAGTGGCTCGCAAGGGCCACTCTTGTACACGTCATGGCAGGAACTTCGGGGCTTCCCCTCCTGATGACGTCTTTGCTCTGCTGTACTTAACCTGACTGGCCCTGCTTATCGATGAGTTAGCAAGGAGTTCCTTTGTTGCTGAATCCGCTTTCACTCACGGACTTCCTGTTCCTGCTTTCAGCGTGAGACACCTTGGGTACCCGCTCCTCGGGGGCCCTTCCTCGTCTCTGGCTATCCACTCCTCAGAGGGCCTTCTGCCTTGGACTGCCGCCTGTCCCGCTCCTTAGGACCCTTCCTGGAACTACCCCTCAGTGAATACCTAACTCTATGGATCTACTCTACCAACTCTTGTGGGATCCTCTCAGGTGTACCCCGTTCCTCGGGCCACTACCATATTCTCTCTAGTAGGAGCTACTCCGGTGTACCCTGCGCTGCAGGCCACTACCGCTTCATCTCCTGGACTCTTTCCATGTTCAGGTGCCTCGGACCTCTACCATACCATCTCTGTGGGGAATTGCCACTACCATACCATCACTACGGAGAGGCTACCTGGGTATTTCCTGTGCTACAGGTCACTACCATATCATCACTACTGAGAGACTCCTTCGGTGTACCTGCGCTGCAGGTCACAACCTATCATCACTATGAAGAGACTTTCTCGGCATATCCCGCCCTGCGGGCCACTACCGGATCTCCTTTTAGGTATTCCCTCTGGGTATACCCCTCTGCTCTGACATCACCACTTCTCCTGCACTCCTGCTCTGCGGACTCTGTTTTATCTATCTAATAAAGACTCTATTCCACAACTGTCTCTGATGTCTGCTGGGACCATGCATCCCGACGGTGAGGCTCACAGGGCTCCTTCCTGGAGCAGTGACACCTCTCACCTCGGCCCAGGGTCCACACACTAACAAACCATAACAATTCATTTGGTTCTATAGCTCCTGCTTCCAGATATTCTCAGCTTTCCTATGTCTGTTTTCATAGGCATTCACCAAGTTCCTTTCCTGTCAGCAGGACTTGTTTCTTTGATTTGATTTGGATTTATAGTCTACCTTTCAGGCACTTCAGAATGGATTCTATTCAGGTACCCTAGGTATTTTCCTGTCCCATAGACACATAGGAAAACAAAGAAGAATAGATGCTACTCGGAAAGCTGGTCAGACAATTGTTGTTCACTGGATGAAACTAAAATTGCTGGGTTTCATCTTTGAATTTGAAGTGTTCAAGCCCCTGAGGCTCAGAGGCAGCGG
This sequence comes from Rhinatrema bivittatum, assembly GCF_901001135.1. Lineage (NCBI taxonomy): Eukaryota > Metazoa > Chordata > Amphibia > Gymnophiona > Rhinatrematidae > Rhinatrema > Rhinatrema bivittatum. The sequence continues at coordinate 52,617,471 of NC_042624.1, read as the reverse complement.
CTACTAAGCTGCGAAACTCGGCCTGAATCGGGCATATTACGAACACGTCTCTGTTTTAATAAACTTTGGAAAAGATTGAGGCATCTATTCTTCTTTGTTTTCCTGACGGCTATCATAGATCGCCTACCTCTTTGTTTTCTTGGACCATAGACACATAGGGCCTGATTTTAAAAAGCATGTATACACTTAAAATTGGGTCTTACATATATAAATGCATTTTACTCGATTAAGTGGGCTTTTGAAAATTGCTACAATACATGCCATTGAATTGTCCATAGGATTTACTCACACAAGTGTTCTTTACTCAAAAATTTTGAAAATTGCTATGCTAATATATTACATTTATGTGTGTAACTCCTCTGAAAATTACCTCCAAAATGTATTTATTTATTTATAGCTTTTATATACCGACTTTCTTGATACAAATCAAATCAACTCGGTTTACAGAGAACAAAGATCTTAACAATAACGGTAACAATTAACAAGAGGTAATAAATAGAGGAAGAGAGGAAAGTTACAATAAAACAAGGGAGTACAACTGGGAGTTGGAAAATGGGGGTATAAAACAGTAGGTACAAATACGTAAATACCTAAATACTTGTGGGGATGCTTGTATAGTCTATCTCTGTACTATGGCATATTATGAGAAATTAAGTGCTGGTTTAGGGGTTGAAGATGAAGTGTTGGATTAGATTCTGGGTGGTAAAACTGAAGCTGAATTTAAGCATAGGAAAAGGCTTGACTGAACAGCCATGTCTTGAGTTTCTTTTTGAAAGTTAGGAGACAGGTTTCCAGCCGAAGGTCTGGAGGAATGGCGTTCCAGATGGAAGGGGCTGCCGTTGAGAATGCCCGATTTCTGATGGTAGATCGGCGCACTGTTTTGGTTGGGGGGGCGTGTAGGGATCCCTTGTAAGCTTCCCTTGTTGGCCTAGCCGAATGGTGTAGTTTTAGCGGGTGGAGAAGGTCGAGGGGGTTCTGATGGTGGATGCTTTTGTGAATGATCGTAAGTGATTTGTGAAGTATTCTAAAATTAACTGGGACCCAATGAAGATCCTTTAGTATGGGTGTAATGTGTTCGCTCTGATTAGTATTTGTTAGGATTCTTGCCGCCGCATTTTGAAGCATCTGGAGGGGTTTTATCGTAGATGTTGGGAGACCTTGTAGGATGGAATTACAGTAGTCAACCTTGGAGAACAGGATAGTTTGGAGAACCGATCTGAAATTGTGGTGGAATAGTAAAGGCTTGAGTTTTTTGAGCACCTGTAATTTGTAGAAGCACTCCTTGGTCATGTTGTTTATAAACTTCTTTAAGTTCAGGTTACTATCAATTATGATTCCAAGGTCTCTGGCTTGAGAAATTTGGATGAAGTTAGATGGTTGCTGTTGGTGAAGACTGTCTTCTGGGGTGATAAGTAATAATTCTGTCTTGGCGGTGTTGAGAACCGAGTTAAGGCCTGTAAGGTGAAAGAAAACTTTTAGTAAATAGGCCCTCAAGTTTGTACATGAGGTAATGGAGGGTAAAGTGACTTGTCCAAGGTTACAAGGAACAGCAGCAGGATTTGGACCCTGGTTTTCTTGGTTTGTAGCTGCAGCTCTAATCACTAGGCTACTTCTCCAATTGTCCTATAACCAACTCACATGGGCTATTGCCACCTCTTTTTGAGCCCTTTCCCTTCTCACAGTACACCAAGCTCCATATCTTCTCTTTGCTAGCTGATAACATCACTTTCTTGGGCACAAGTTAGCAGTTTGCTTCTGCAAACACTCCTGGAGGAAACTCCATGCTACTGTGTTTCCTCAGAACCCTGTGGCTGCTGTGAAGTTTCAACTTTTCTTAAAGAACCACTTCATTGTAATGTCAGCATGCTGCTTCTAACGTCCTCTATAGCCTTACTTAAAAAAAAAAAAAGAAATCCTGCAGAATCATAGCCAGGAGACTGCTACAACTTTCAGTGTTCTCTTAAAGGGACAGTGCATAACCATTCCCTTCCATGTAAAACTTTTACTATTTTACAAATGTAATTCCTGGTTAGAAAAAATATAAAAACATTGACTTGGGTAAGCTTCTGGTAGAGTTTCTCCTGAATGCTGATTGTGCCATTTGCTTTCAGGTGAACTGGGCTTGCTATTATTTCTTGCAGTTGGTCCTAATGCTGTTCTCACCCTCCTGCTGATGCATCCTTGAAATCCCACCTATCCTCTCCCACAGCCTCACTACAAGAAACCTTATCCACAAAGGCATGCAGCAAAGCTACATGATCCTTTGCAGGACACCTGATGAGGCATCTGAATGGTATGGACATAAGAAAATAAATTGCCATACTGGGTCAGACCAAAGGTCCATCAAGCCCAGCATCCTGTTTTCAACAGTGGCCAATCCAGTCTACAAGTACCTGGCAAGTACCCAAAAACTGTCTATCTCACTCTACTGATGCTCGTAATAGCAGTGGTTATTTTCTAAGTCAACTCTATTAATAGCATGACCTTCTCCTCCAAGAACTTATCCAAACTTTTTTTAAACTCAGCTATACTAACTGCACTAGCCACATTGAGGTCTCTAAGATCATGAGAGATCTTGAACGAGTAGATGTGAATCGGTTATTTACACTTTCAAATAATAGAAAGACTAGGGGGCATTCCATGAAGTTAGCAAGTAGCACATTTAAGACTAATCGGAGAACATTCTTTTTCACTCAACGCACAATTAAGCTCTGGAATTTGTTGCCAGAGAATATGATTAGTGCAGTTAGTGTAGCTGGGTTCAAAAAAGGTTTGGATAAGTTCTTGGAGGAGAAGTCCATTAACTGCTATTAATCAAGTTTACTTAGGGAAAAGCCACTGCTATTAATTGCATCAGTAGCATGGGATCTTCTTAGTGTTTGGGTAATTGCCAGGTTCTTGTGGCCTGGTTTGGCCTCTGTTGGAAACAGGATGCTGGGCTTGATGGACCCTTGATCTGACCCAGCATGGCAATTTCTTATGTTCTTATGTTAACAAATTCCAGAGTTTGTAGGTTGAATGAAAAATAATTTTCTCTGATTACTTTTAAATGTGCTACATGCTAACTGCTCAGTTTGGCTGGGGAGGTAAGGAAGGAATGGAATTGAAGTGAATTTTGTGTTTGTAAGCTGAATGTACTGGGCTTTCTTGAGCAGTTTAGCTGATTTTCTGGGATGATAGCTATCTCTGATTGTATTAATAGCACTAATAATTACTGTATGTGAGGGACTGGAATTAAGTTTGTGGTCCATTTGCATGATATACTTTCTAAGCTTTGTTTAAAGTGCTGTGCTACAGTATTTTCTTTTATGTTGACCTTGTAATTGGTCACTAGAGCCATCCAGACTCCAATAATTCTTATAGGAGGTTATTATCTGGTGGGTGCTTCATTTAACGGGCGTATAATAGGGCCTACTCCTTTATGCTCCCTCTGGTTAACTGAGGGCCAATTTGTAGGGTGCAGTCCACGCTACATAAGTTGTATGGATATTCCCAAAATGGCTACATTTTATAAATGCTTGGTTGCTGTCTTAGAATTTGTTTATTTTGTTATATGTGTGTCTTTTTGGCCTACTTGCTGATAGCAGTGGGTTTAAAGTCTGTGGAGATGCAGTGTTTAATTCCCATCATAATGAGCCAGGGGAGGTATCAGCACTTAAGGGCCACAAGGAGGTCCATGGTATTAACACAAAGGCAATTGGTACCAATAGACAATGATTGCCACCTAGAGTAACTAGTACTCATGTAGCTCCTAATGCAGTGCAAGTGGGATATATTAATGCTAAATCTGTTAGGAATAAGACTGAATATCATTTTGATGTTATTTCTCTATATGGTCTGAATTATGTTATTAATTATGGAATTGTGGCATATTGATTTTGATTCAGCAATATTAAATCAAACCTGTCCTATAGGATAATACTTATACTGAACAAGCTTGTCCTGTAAAGTGGGATGGGGGTGGATTGTCTTTTCCAATTCAAGAAATTGATTAGGCTTTGGTACTGCCATTTGAAGCATTGGTGGAGAAGGTTATGGAATGGACAGTATAATTACTGTACTATCCTCTTGGGGCTTTATAGCTCATATTACTGAGCTTGCTACATTTTTAATCAGTTTACAGCTCAGATATGACACATTGTTAATAACTAGAGATTTCAACGTGCATGTTGATTGTATTGATTCCATATATGCAAGAGAATTGCTGTCTATTATGGCTGCTGCTACAGACCCCCTACCCATGAAGTGGGACATATCTTCGATCTACTATTTTGTCATGAAAATTGGGTTTTGTGTTCTGAGGTTTCCTTGGACTGATCATTCATTCATTCATTTTTTATATGTCTTGTTTGCTTTTACAGAAAGTTTGTCACAGATTTCAAAAAAGTAATTAGACTAAGCGTCAATTTGGATGAATTTAGTGAACACTGAGATCTGAGAATTGATTCTCCATAGAACACAAATGTTGAAGAAATCATCAATGATTGATACTCTTCTTTGACTGAGACTAACAATAAAATAATGCCAATGAAGGTTATATATCCAGATGTGATTGTAAATTAGGACCATGTTCCACCCAGGATTTGGCTTATGAATATAGAAAGGTAATGGCGTAAGAATCATGAAAAATAGGATAAACAGTTATACCTAGAAAGCCTATAAATATAGTTGCCACAAAGCATGGTGTTGGTACATAGTGACCAAGATTGAGAAATTTATGAATCACTCATGTGAGTTATTTTATATGGTAAAAAATGCTTCCGACCTGATCTGAGGTTCACAGTTATCTCCCTATGGACTATGATGTTACTGCTAACTATTTTGAGGAGAAGGTTTGTAAGATCTTATCTCAGTTTTACATAGGGATTGATACTTTTGATGATGAGCTTACTCAAATCAATTCGGCCGCTTGTTGGACTAAATTTAGACCAGTGATACAAAGGGAAATACACTCAATAATTCCTAAAATCAAATTGATACAACTAGATCCATGTCCACTTGATGTTTATAAAAATAATACTTATGAATAGATAACATGAATTATAAATCAGTTGCTATAGGAGGGATATGTCCCTATATTATTAAAAATGGCTACAGTTAGGCCAGGACCCAAAAAACAAAGCGGTAGCCGATCCAGTGAGCTGTGTAACAGTGACGACAATAGGAATCGGATGATAACAAGCCCTTTATTAAAATGCATTTTAATAAAGGGCTTGTTATCATCCGATTCCTATTGTCGTCACTGTTATACAGTTAGGCCAGTGCAAATGAATCTAGCACTTCCAAAGGACTTGACATCCAACTATCATCCAGTGTCTAACCTTCCTTCTTTGCAGAAGATACTTGAAAACTGTACTTATACAGCTTGAAGAGTATTTGGATGATTATAATTGATTGCATGATCAACCATATAACTTTACAAAGGTTCATGGCACAGAAACTCTATTGATGTAATTTCTGGATACATTATATTGGAAGCTTGACTGTGGGGGTGCTGGTGTCTTAGTACAACTAGATTTCTCTGTGGCCTTTGATGCAGTCAGCTATGATTTATTAATTGCACATCTTTGCCATCTTGGGTTAAGGGGAAATGTTCTTTCATGGGCTGTTCAACTTGGAGAAGAGACGGCTGAGGGGGGATATGATAGAGGTCTTTAAGATCATGAGAGGTCTTGAACGAGTAGATGTGACTTGGTTATTTACACTTTCGAATAATAGAAGGACTAGGGCGCATTCCATGAAGTTAGCAAGTAGCACATTTAAGACTAATCAGAGAAAATTCTTTTTCACTCAACGCACAATAAACCTCTGGAATTTGTTGCCAGAGGATGTGGTTAGTGCAGTTAGTGTAGCTGGCTTCAAAAAAGGTTTGGATAAGTTCTTCAAGGAGAAGTCCATTAATGGCTATTAATCAAGTTTACTTAGGGAATAGCCACTGCTATTAATTGCATCAGTAGCAAGGGATCTTCTTAGTGTTTGGATAATTGCCAGGTTCTTGTGGCCTGGTTTGGCCTCTGTTGGAAACAGGATGCTGGGCTTGATGGACCCTTGGTCTGACCTAGCATGGCATGTTCTTATATTCTTATCTTTTTGCAAGATAGGAGTCAGTGAGTCCAGTGGGGGTAATAGTTGTTCAGTATGGAAGCGACTGGATTCAGGAGTTCCGCAGGATTTGGTGCTGTCCTCTGTCTTCTTTAATATCTATCTTAAGCCTCTTAGGCATCTACTGGCATCATTAGAGTTGGCGTACACTGATGATATTCAGTTTTTTTATTCCCTGTGGCTCTGATAGTACATTTCCATTGTCCATTTGTAAAATTGTTTTCAAGAGATTAACAGTTGGCTGAGTAAAAGCAGGCTGGCACTAAATTTACATAAAACTGTAATTTGTGGGTTGGAACAATGACATGGTTAATCAGGTTTATAAATGTATCACTATGCCTTTGTATTGTGATGCTAGGAATTTAGGTGTTATCTTGAACTCTTCATTGAATTTAAAGGCACATATTAAGCAGTTTGCTAAAATGTTTTCTCTTGCCTGAACATTTTAGGGCAGTAACACATGGTCACTAATTTTTGGCCACTTAGATTACTGTAATGATTTATGAGTAGGGCTGCTGAAGTATCAGGTCCAGATTCTCCAGCTAGTACAGATTACTGTCATAAGGTTGCTTACTGTTACAAATATGATGAGCATATTTTACCAATATAGGGGCAGATTTTAAAACCTACGCGCGCGGCCTACATTTGTGCATGCTACCCGGCGCCCACAAATGTACGTCCGATTTTATAACATGTGTGCGCAGCCGCGCACACATGTTATAAAATCCAGGGTCAGCGCGCGCAAGGGGGTGTACACTAGTGCACCTTGTGCGCGCTGAGCCCTAGGGGAGCCCCGATGGCTTTCCCCATTCCCTCCGCCCCCCTACCTAAATCCTCCCCTACCTTTATTTTGTAAGTTACGTCTGCCTCTGGCAAGCGTAACTTGCGCGCACCAGCCAGCTGCCGGCGCATGATTCCCTGGCACAGTGGTAAATGGCCGCTGTGCTGGAGGCCTCGGTCCCACCCCCGCCCCGGGACATACGCGCGTCCCAGGGCTTTACGTGCGCCACCGGGCCTTTTGAAAATAAGCCCGGCATGCGTATCCCCCCTACACGCTTAAATCCTCCTGGATTTACATGCGTAGGGCTTTGAAAATCTGCCCCATAGCAAGGTTTACATTGGCTCCTGTTACAGAGAAGGTCTTAATTTAAAATAATGGTAGCAGTCTGTAAGCCTCTTTACTCTGAAAGTCCTTGTACTTGTAATTTATCTAATAAATTGGTTGCATATAAACCTGTCTGTTCTTTGAGGTCAACTAGTTCACACTTGTTCCAGTGTTATAAGATTACAGGCGCCAGAGCTTTTTCTTATATTGGACCAATGCTGTGAAAAAAATTGCTGGTGGAAATCCCTAATTTGCAGAATTTTAGTTAACAGCTTAAAGCATTTTACTTTGTGCAGGCATTACAGTAGAATCTGAATGTTGATTGTACAGATGTATTTTTTATGTATTATACATTATTTTATTTTTGTTTTTTGTCTGATTTTTATTTGTTCTAGTGTTATGTGAATTATAATTGTTTCATATTTTTATTATGGATTTGAATACTGTAATCCACCAGAACAATGTGTTGGAGGTGGCGGAATACAAAAACATTTAAATTAAATAAAAGAAATGTTGCGTCGGAAGTGGACCCTTGGTCCCCACCATCGGCAGGCGGAGTGGGCTGATGGACAGAGGCCGCTTTAACTTCACCTATGCCAGCCCTCGTTCCCCGTGGGTTGAGCCCTTGGGTCCCGGGGCTGGCAGGACTTAGGTGGGCCTCAGTGTGTAGTTGAAGTAGAAGTTGGTTCAGCCCAGAGACAGCAAGTGAGAGATGGAATAGTCTTACTCTGGAGTGGGTAATGTCCTGGAAACTCGAGCATCAATGGAAGGGAGGCAAACAGGGGGTGCTCGAGCAAGAGCAGGCTGAAGCCTGAATAAACCACGTCCAGGGAGTAAGCTGGAGAGGCGTCGAAGAGCAGGCTTGAGTCAGGGCTGGAGGCAATCCGAAGGCAGTGGCAAGCTAGGCTGAGGTCTGATCTCAGAGATAGTCAATGGCGTGGTCAGGCAAAGCAGAGGTCGGAGTTCGGAGAGGCAATCCAAAGGCAAAGAACTCAGGAATCCAAAGAATAACCTGGAGGCAATAGGGAGAGAGGAAACCTGTTGCAAAGGCAAGCTCTGACAGTCTTAAATAGGCCCTGGTGATGATGTAACTCGAACGGGCCGGCAGCCTCAGCACGCCGCGGGCCCTTTAAATCGAGCCGAGAGGCACGCATGCATGCCTGGGGAACCCGGAAGAAGCAGGCAGGCCGACGGCGGCGTATCTGCCGCGAGGCAGAGCCGCGGGAGAAACAGCAGTGGCGTCTCCACCGCGCCACTACGTTGAGGACCGCCAAGAGGGGGACAGCGCAGACGGCGCTCCCTCCACGTCGCGGAGGAGCCCGCGTCTGTTCCCAGGTCGGCAGCAGTGGTAATTGAGGAAGGTCGGCTCGGGTTCCGTGGTCGTCTAACGTAACAAGAAAAACCTTCTCTTCTCCTGCCATTTTCTGGATGTGTGGGATCTGAGTGCTACTGTTACAACTGCTGCTTGGCCTACTCCCTATGCTCTGTCTCTTTCTTGGTTCAGTGCTTTGGTGTGTTGATGCCACTCTTTTTTGCTATCTTTCTCTGCACTCTATGCCTTGGGGTTTAAATGCCACTCTGCCTCACCTATATTCTTTCCATGGGGTGTTGATTTCACTCCTCTTGCTACTTTGCTCTGCACCTATGCAAATAAAATAACATGGCTTGCATAAAAATTTGCAAGCTGTGTTATTTTAAGGAAAATTAGACAACTTCAGGAAGTGTTGCTAACGTTACTAATCCAAGGGTCATCTTAAAGGGCATGAGTAGCCTGAATATGTCCCCCTCTCAGCCTCGTATAAACCCTGGGGTCTTGATACATCATCATCCCCCCCCCCCCCACCGGCTGTGCTTTGAGGTGGCTGAAGTGTGAAAAATCATTTTAAAAAATACATTATTACATCTGACCTGCCTGCACCTTCCCTTCCAAGCCCTGCTCCTTTTGGTAAGAAAAATTACCCTCTGACCAATGTTCCCTCTAATCTTTGACAGGCTATGTGTGCAAAATTTTCTTTTATGCAATTTTTTTAGAAACTGAGTTCAAATTTGTGTGCCTCAAACCAGTAAAATGCAAATAATGTCAGGATTTCTTTTGCACCCTATATTTTGCTGTGTACATCCTGTGTGTTGACTTCCCCCAGGCCAGTACCTTAGGAGCTATGGTAGTCTATGTGGGGCCCAGAACACTCACTAGGGCTCCAGGCCCAGTGACAAATTTTAAAATGGCACTGGCTGGCCACAGGCAGACTTTTGTTGCTGTCATGTAATGTGGCAAAAGCATAAAATAGGCTGGCTGTCACCATTTTGAAAATGGCAGTACCATTCCTGGAGCTGTAAGGGCTGTGCCAGGCACCACTAGTCCACCAAAGATCCTAAGGTACTGGCCTGTGAGAGGGTCAGCGGGTTGGGGTTTGAACAAAGAGGGTAAGGCTTGGCAGGAAGGGGGATTAATGTATATATATATATATATATATATATATATATATATATATATATATATTTTTTTTTTTTTTTTTTTTGGCACTTCAACTTTCTCAACGGGTGGCAGTGGATTGGACAGGGGTCTACTGAGACCTCCAGGATTTTCAGAAGACCATGGGAGGGGATATATTCAGTCTGCTCAAGCCCTTTAAGAAGATGGTGGCTCCAGACCTTGAGGCTGATATGACATGGTACACAACTGGGGCATTTATGCTGTGGCATTTTTTCCTGACAATATTTTACTGCTGGGGAAAATACCATAGGATTTACCAAGCTATGGTATCGAGCACCACACTTCAATCAATTTCTGGGAAAATACTGTGGCTCAGTAAAGGACCCCCTAAATAATGGCGTGAAGCAAAAGTGTTTTTTGTGTACATCCCTGTTCTCCAAAGCAGCTCAGGGGCTGTCAGGGCAGAGGTGGGACCATTCTGCTAGAACACTGCTGGTCTTCTCAATACAGCATTCTCTGATTATGGATTCCATAGCAATAAGTTCCAGAAATGGGTTCCATATCTGCTTAAAGGTTTTGTTTCTTCCTCTGTGTATATATAAACTTGTTTTCTGCAGGTATTTTTACTTTCAGTTCCAAAATTCTTATTTCAGCAGATGGAGACATTGCCTGCCTCCATGCTTTAGAAATATTTCTTAGTCCCCTCTAGTGTAATATATTTGAATTGATTGTTTGCTTTATTTACTGTTATATCCAGTTTTTGTAATTCACATGTCTCCTGAAATTTTTTATCTCATAATGCAATATCTGATATCAAAATATCAAATAAAATCTGATCATTTGCCAGAATATTCCTAGAATATATGCTGTATTGTGCCATTTGAATTTTCAACCAGTTTTCTATCTTACCCCATATTTATGGACCTTCGTTTTCAGATTTTATTTTATTGTTCTTGAAAATTTATTAAATGTTTATTATAACAAAAGCAAAAATAATTATATTTACCTAGAAAAATTCTGAGTCTTTTTTTCCCACTGATTTCTCCCATTTTTGTTCCTGTTGTAATAAACACTGACAAATTCTCAGAAAAAATAAAATAAGTGAAAACAAAGGTTCTTACCCATATTGTATAACATTTCTAGTATATAATACATTCTATTAGAATAAATCAGTTTGTATCTTTAAATGTTTAAAACTTAAACCTGGATTCACCCTTCTAACGCAGAAGGGTGAATCCAGCGAAAACGGGGGGCGGGGAGGGGGGGGTCTGCGAAAGCCGGCAGCCTTCGCACCACCACTGTGTTATCGCTGCTGGCTGTCGCACCCAATAGCACCACCGTGAAAGGTGGTGCTATTAGGTGCGCTACTGACGACGATAATGGTGCTTACCTTGTCGCCGCCAGTGAAGACATCGCAGTGTCCGCCTCCTTGACGCCCCAACTTCTCTTCTCGCCGCTCCAACTCCACCCCGACTCCGCCCCCGTGGTGCGAAAGCCGCTTATCGTTATGCGATATTGATAGAAAATGACCCCCTTATTTTGTCTTCTCAGTGGTCTCAATCCAATGTCCTTGTTTTATTGTAAGTCCCAGTCCTTCTTGCCATTTCTACTTCAATATCTGCATCCTTGCTGAGAAATTATGAAATTATACAGATTTGCAGATTTTTTTTTAATTTCAACTTAGCAATCAACTAAATTTCCTCTATTTTATGGTTTTTATTTTAAATTACAGTTTGATAATCTTTGTTTATATGTATCTCTTATCTGAATATATTTGCAAAAAAAAAAAGTCTAATGTCGCTGATCTCACCTGCCCATGCCCTGCCCAGATCCTACCCCGGGTCCTCCCCTTTTTTCAGAAGCGGGTCTTCAACACTTACCAGAAGATACAAGCATTGCTGCAGGTCTTTGAAAATGCCCTCGCCGTGTGCGCAGCCTGGCCATATGCGTATCTCCTGACATACATGCACCCACAACTTTTAAAATCGGGCCATTTATGCATATAAATAAATAGCTTGTAAAAATTGCCACAATAGTATGTTACATTTACACGTGTAATTCATTTGAAAATTACCTCCATAGTTTAACAATAAAAATAAGATCCATTGTCTCAGTGCAAATAATTTCAATGTTTACTTTAAACCACAAAATGAAGTTTGTCTTAGTGTCCGTTTTATTGTGACTATGCCATTTATTTTCCAAACTAATTGGTTCCTAACTGGGGAATTCTCTCTCCTGTATTAATCAACCAATGAATTAGATTCCCCATCACTATAATGTAATTCGCTAACTTTTAAAAACTTTATCATTAGAGTGTTATTCCATTGCATGTTTTTTGTGACCAATGGTGTGTGTATATATACTGTATATACTTTTGATATAAATTGTATAGAGCAACAGAAATGCAAAATCTTGAAGACCATGTAAGCGCTGTAGCTTTTATACATAGAAAAGTAAAAGCAATTACAGTAGATGTAGAGGATAATAAAGGACCAAATTCCAGGTATCTCAGTCACTTTTATTTGCTGTAAAATCCATTTTTTAAACTGCAGGATCTTTGTGACAAATGTAGTGAAGCCTATGTATACACACAGTATCTCATTAAAAACTTGAAAGTATTCAACATTAGCAAAGGATTTCAGAATTCCCATTTACTGCGCAGGGTATTAATGCTGAGCATATTGACAAAGATAAAATGGTAAGATGGTAAAAGTGTACTTCTGAATTTTCTAGTAATTATATGGTATGCAATCAACTGTTCTAATAACCTATAAGACCACTTTAATTTAATTTTAATACCAAGAAGGCACTTTATTATAACTAATCTCCAGCTCCCTGTATCTTCCATATTTACATTAACATTCTTTGGGAGGAGTAAATACCAGACTTCTATTGTAAATTCACAATTTCACCAACTCATTTTAGGGGCTTCAAGAAAGCTCTGCTTTATTGATAAATTATGGAATGTCATATCGCATTAGAAAATATGGGGGTAATTTTGAGTGTGCATAGCTGAAAAGTGTGCAGGTACTTTATATGTTCCAAACTTGGTGGCAGCTTTTCACATCTTGCACAGTGCAGTGATTGAGCGTAATCCAGACCAGGGCCTGGTGGGTACCTCTGGCGCCTGGGACATGGAATCCTGTCAAGGGAGAGGCAGTGTTTTCAGACCCATTTGGTACCGTTTTCTGAGGCCCACCTGCCAGTATCTGAGATCAGCTGCTCTAGGTCCTTGCTGCTACTACTTTCTGCAGCACTGCTTGGGAGCCTTTTTTTGGTGCCATTTTTCTGGCACACTATTTTTTTGGGGGGGGGGGGGAGGTGGGAGCAGCAGTAGAGGCAACCCACTGTTTTGAGGCATCTCATTTTTAATACAAATTTTTTAGAAGCTGCCCTTATGCCTCAAGGCTTGGCTGGCGAGGGGTAATGGTCATGGTGGTGAAGTATCACTGGTTTGACTCTTGGTCTTATGCTTAGTCCCGGGGCTTTCTTTGAGCTGAAGGTTCCCCTGCCTAGCACGTGAATTGTCCCTGTATTTTTTTTTAATATGTATTTATTTATTTGCTCTTGGTTAGGACTCCATGTATTGCCCCTTTAAGAAGCAGCTGGCCTCAAGAGGTCACTGGGGCAGCCAGGCTGTCGCTCCCCTCCTAGACTATTGCCCCTTTAAGAGGCAGCCAAGTGGCACAAACATTTTTTTTTTCCTATGGCGATGAGTCTCAGGAGCAAGGAGTGTTGGAGGCCTGCCATAGGATCAATTGCCTTTGGGTGCATGTGGGACCAACAGGGATAGCCATGGGACCCCAGAGCTGTACATGGGATGAATGGAGATGCCTGGGAGAGACCAGAGTGTTCCATGAGACTGCTGAGGATGGCCAGAATTCAAAGAATGCTGAGTGGGACTAGCAGTTGGCACCAAGGACAGAGGAAAGGATTGTGCTCACCCGCTTCTCTTAAACCTGGCCACTGGCAATGCCAGTCTGTTCCCTTCCCCCTAGCTACCATAAATTGCCTTGGATGATGTAATCTCCCCTAATCCCTGCTCTAAACTTGCCAGGTTAAGGTTAAAGTTCAGGTCACCTTCCAGCCCCCGCCTGGGAGCTCAACGACCATGTGGCTGACAGTCATGGTATGCTCTTGGCGCAGATCTTTATGTCCATTTGATTTTCTGATCCATAAAACAGCATCTCTGTATCTTGTACGTTGCTCTCTCACACAGTAATTGACCTAATCTCAGATATAAACAAAAATGTATTATACCATAAGCAATATTTGCCAGTTGTATTTGCTGGCATGGCACATTTTTTGTAATGCATTCATTGCTTCTTCTGTAATTTGCCTTTACTTTTGCTAACTTCTGTACTAAGAATTTGTTAAAGCAGTAAAAACAGATATTTTTTAGATTATTTTATTTTGTACTTTTCGTCTGAATTTCCAAATAATGCTCCAGGTTCCTTACAGCAGTCTTAGAATTCAGGTACAATAAGTCCCTTCCAGAATCAACAAACAGCCTACATAGTTCTATGAGAAAACCAGAGATAAAGTGTCATTGGATGAAATGGGATTTGAACCCTGGTTCTCAGCCCATTGCTCTAACAAATAGGGCAATTCCTCATAAAATTCAATTTTCAGTGAAGACAGATCTGCCTTTTCCATTATGACTTATATTATATTCTTTGGGAGTGTGACACCGTGAGAGCTCTTGGGCTGGCCAGACTCAGGCTAGATTCTGACTGCTCTCTCACAGCCTAAGAACATAAGAACATGCCATACTGGGTCAGACCAAGGATCCATCAAGCCCAGCATCCTGTCTCCAACAGTGGCCAATCCAGGCCATAAGAACCTGGAAAGAACCCAAAAACTAAGTCTATTCCATGCTACTGTTGCTAGTAATAGCAGTGGCTATTTTCTAAGTCAACTTAATTAATAGCAGGTAATGGACTTCTCCTCCAAAAACTTATCCAATCCTTTTTTAAACACAGCTACACTAACTGCATTAATCATATCCTCTGGCAACAAATTCCAGAGTTTAATTGTGCGTTGAGTGAAGAAGAACTTTCTCCGATTAGTTTTAAATGTGCCACATGCTAACTTCATGGAGTGCCCCCTAGTCTTTCTATTATCTGAAAGTAAATAACTGATTCACATTAACCTGTTCTAGACCTATCATATCTACCCTCAGCCGTCTTCTCCAAGCTGAAAAGTCCTAACCTTTAGTCTTTCCTCATAGGGGAGCTGTTCCATTCCCTTTATCATTTTAGTCGCCCTTCTCTGAACCTTCTCCATTGCAACTATATCTTTTTTAAGATACGGCAACCAGAATTGTACACAGTATTCAAGGTGCGGTCTCACCATGTAGCGATACAGAGGCATTATGACATTTTCCATTTTATTCACCATTCCCTTTCTAATAATTCCCAACATTCTGTTTGCTTTTTTTGACTACTGCAGCACACTGAACTGACGATTTCAATGTGTTATCCACTATGACGCCTAGATCTCTTTCTTGGGTGGTAGTTTCTAATATGAAACCTAACGTTGTGTAACTTTAGAATGGTTATTTTTCCCTATATGCATCACCTTGCACTTGTCCACATTAAATTTCATCTGCCATTTGGATGCCCAATTTTCCAGTCTTAGAAGGTCTTCCTGCAATTTATCACAATCTGCTTGTGATTTAACTACTCTGAACAATTTTGTATCATCTGCAAATTTGATTACCTTGCTTGTCGTATTTCTTTCCAGATCATTTATAAATATATTGAACAGTACAGGTACCAATACAGATCCATGAGGCACTCCACTGCCCACTCCCTTCCACTGAGAAAATTGTCCATTTAATCCTACTTTCTGTTTCCTGTCTTTTAGCCAGTTTGCAATCAACGAAAGGACATTGCCTCTTATCCCATGACTTTTGACTTTTCCTAGAAGCCTCTCATGAGGAACTTTGTCAAATGCCTTCTGAAAATCCAAATACACTATATCTACCGGTTCACCTTTATCCACATGTTTATTAACTCCTTCAAAAAAGTGAAGCAGATTTGTGAGGCAAGACTTGCCTTGGGTAAAGCCATGCTGACTTTGTTCCATTAAACCATGTCTTTCTATATGTTCTGTGATTTTGATATTTAGAACACTTTCCACTATTTTTCCTGGCACTGAAGTCAGGTTAACAGGTCTGTAGTTTCCTGGATCGCCCCTGGAGCCCTTGTTAAATATTGGGGTTCTTTATTAATCATATGAAAACAAAACAGAAGTAGCTCTGCTTACCTTCACAGTTCACAAAATAAAGTCAGCAATATAACTCACAGTTCAGCAATATTAGTCTTTCTTCCCTGCCCTCCCCCCCCCCCCTCCCCCGGTCCTAGCTTCTTATTCCTGTCTAAGGAAAACACCCTCAAAGACAAACTCCCTTCCTGTCTGTGGCTTAATGTGGAGCAGGCTAAATGCCTGGTCCCTGGCTTTTAATGAGTGTCTAACACAGGCTCCTTCACAGGGACACACTAGTCCTCAGCTTCTGAAAGTCTTTCCAACATAGTCTCTTTCCTTATTATGAATCTGTCAACTGAGGCATTACAGAACTTATTCTCATCACAAGTCCATGTAGGCAACTCACTGATAGAGTGAATAGTGGACGGATAGATAGGAACAGAAGCATAAATTGAAAGCGATTCATACAGAACATATTCTTAGCTCAGCTTTTGTCTACAATTCATTTTTGTTATAATTATCGCCGTTACACAGTATATGAAATTTTTTATTATCCTTACAAGGATTTTTGTTGCAATTAAAAATATTTACCTCACTGTTGTTGCTGATCACTATTACTGTTGAAACCATGGAAATCTATAGGGAGTAAGTAGATTATCAAAAACTGTATGAATTTCATAAGTGAATAAATTATGATTGTTCCTCTGTTTCTAATGTCTCCTTACTGCTTCCTCTCAATGGTGTCTCTAGATAGAAATATTAGGGGATCAGGAGGGGGCTATGGGAGGCAAGCTAAGTATGAAAAGGGGCAAACCAAAATGACATGGCTGCACAACACCCCTTGTCCCCAACGCCATCCCCATGTCCCTAGTGACCTCTCTAGTTATCCCCCTAATCAACCTCTACCTCTACTACCTACAATCTACTTACCCCTTGTGGATATGATGCTTCTAAATTGAATTCACATTGCAGGCTTTTCCATACCTGGGATTTTAGATGTCCAGCCACCAGGAGATTGCCGTGGATTTTGTGTGTATGTGTGTGTGAGGAGGGGGAGCTTGCGCGTGCATGTTATAAAATCGGCACATGGACGTGCGCGCTCATTTTTTAAAATCTACTCCTATATTGTAGCAATTTTCAAAAGCCCACTTATTCGAGAAAAGTGCATTTACTTGTGTAAAAACAAGTTTTACATGTGTAAATGCTTTTTAAAATCTGCCCCATAGATTTTAGAAAAACAAGACACCTAATAAATAAGCTTAAACCCCCCAGTCACAGTTAAGGACTCTTAAATTGAGACATAGCTACTCCTTAATCAATATTTTAAGATCTTATCAACCCAACAAATTAAGATGTTGACAGAAGCCCAGCAGCAAGATGGAGGGAGAACCAGCCTTTTGTACCAAGTGCCACATGTATGATTATTTACCTATTGGTGAATGCACCTGATGCAAAGAGCTCCTGGCTTTCAGAAAATGAATCCAATCTCTGGAGGCCAGAGTGGCAGACCTGGAGGAGGTATGAAGAGCGATCCCAACTCTAATCTAGCAGCCCTTGTGCTGCTTTGGAGGAATAAGGTCACTTTGCAGACTATCACCTTGGTATGGGAGGAATCAATCCTGTAGTTAGCACCTGCCCTCCAGGTGATTATCTCTCTCACCAAGGATGTTTTCTCCAGGATTCAGTACCCAAGAGGGAAGGGTTAGGATGGCTGTTGTAGTGGGTGATAGTAACTCGGGGTGAGGTTTTGGTGGTGGTCTAGGTTTTGGGGGGCAGTTTTGCATGCACAGTCAAAGGTACGAACAGCACAGTGCACATCAGTGAAGATTTGATGTGATTTGGAGTGATGAAAGGTATACAAAGATGAGATTTGTTCATTGTACTCTTGATTAGCTTGTGCTATCATGCTAGGTTGAGAAGGAGGAGGAGAGGGAGAGAGAGGGAAGGGAGAAAGAGAGAGAGAGCGAGCCTCTGGGGAGGCACACATATTAGTCAACTTTTTATACCACTGTAAGAGGGGCAACTAGTAACTCGGAATGAAGTTTTGGTGGTGGCCTAGGTTTTGGGGGCAATTTTACATGCACAGTCAGAGGAACGAACAGCACAGTAGATATCAGTGAAGATTTGATGTGATTTGGAGTGATGAAAGGTACACAAAGATGAGATTTGTACATTGTACTCTTGACTAGAGAGTGTCTCAATGCTTATTATCATTCCACCAGGTCTCCATTCCTGTTATATCTTCCTTTATAACAATACATTCTAACTCTCCAGTCTTATCTTTCATGATTCTGGCATGTTCAAACAGCTTTATTTGTATTTCTATTTTTATATGTACCAACAACCTGCTTATTATCAGATGATACGGGCTGATTGGAGTCAATTTTATCTGCATGCTCTGTATCAAATATATCTTGACTAGAGAGTACAATGTACAAATCTCATCTTTGTGTACCTTTTATCACTTCAAATCACACCAAATCTTCACTGATGTCTAGTGTGCTGTTCATACCTCTGACAGTGCTTGTAAAACTGCCCCCCAAAACCTAGGCCACCACCAAAACTTCACTCCGAGTTACTAGTTGCCCCTCTTACAGTGGTATAAAAAGTTGACTAATATGTGTGCCTCCCCAGAGGCTCTCTCTCTCTCTCTTTCTCTCTCTACCCCTCCTCCTCCTCCTCGAAACAGGATTTGCGATAAAAATTGCAAATCCCATTTCAGGCATATTGTACAGCATAATGCCAGGAAAAAAAGTGTAGCTATTGCTAGCATTAAATCATGCAGTATTGTGTGTTACACTATCGCATGCAATGTTAAACACCTTCATTTTCATAAACTCTGCCTAAACTCCTCCCTTTTGACTAAATTTTGAAAATTTGCATACACAAATTTTCATATGCAGTGGCCAGTAGTTGGTGTTTGCATACGCAGTGGCCAGTGGTTGGTGTTCCACCTTCACGGAGCGGAAGGATGGAGGGCTGCTATCTCCAAATTAAAAAAAAAAAACAAACAAAAAAAAGGGGTTGGTAAGAGTATGTAAAATTAATGGAGAGTTCATAGGCTATAGGTATTACCAATTATTAGGCTTATTCAATATTTGTTGATAGTTAATGTAGCTTTCAATGCATACTTCACTTTCAATGCATATCCAGCATAGTTCTCTGCTTCAACGGCAGGGGAGAAGAAAAACTAATACTTCACGCATATCCAGCATAGCTCTCTGCTTCAACGGCAGGGGAGAAGTAAAACTAATAGTTCATGCTTATCCAGCATAGCTCTCTGCTTCAACGGCAAGGGAGAAGAAAAACTGATACTTCACGCATATCCAGCATAGCTCTCTGCTTCAACGGCAGGGGAGAAGAAAAACTAATACTTCACGCATATCCAACATAGCTCTCTGCTTCAATGGCAGGGGAGAAGAAAAACAACCAATAAGGGCTGAATAACATAGTCTGGGTAAACAAATAAGTATGGGTGTAGCTTGCTTGTTGCGGCGGTTACTACCCCTAACCAATCAAGCTTGATATTTCACTTGGATGCAGCTCCATCACTGCTCTCTGCATTAATGGTGGGGGTGAAAGGGAAATAGAACCAAGGGTTGCTAAGAGCCAAGAGAAACAGATAAGTATGAAAGGAAAGACGTGTGAAGCTTGCTGGGTAGACTGGATGGGCCGATTGGTCTTCTTCTGCTGTCATTTCTATATTTCTATGTTTCTATGCATCTTGCGATGTGTTATCACATGCATTATGCCAATATCGTGGGCATTAAGGCTCTAACTCTATTTGATAAATGACCCTGCAAGTAAGTTAAAATGTCTCAATAGAGAGGTTATTGTAAAAGCTGACAAAACAGTGATATATTTAATACAGAGCTTGCAGATAAAATAGACTCCAATCGGCCTATATCATCTGATAATAAGGTGGTATAGAATCTAGCATGACACTATCTGAAATCCTTATGGATCCAAGGATAAAAGACAAGAGAATAGAAGTGGGGATATACTACTGCCCACCTGGCCAGGATGAGGAAACAGACTGTAAAATACTAACAAAGATTTGACTGGCTAATAAAAAGGGCAATACAATAACAACAGGAGACTTCAATTACCAGAGTATTGACTGGGTAAGTGTCACATCAGGACATGCAAGGGAGGTAAAGTTCTTAGATGCCAATGAGGAAATAATTCTTAGTGTTGATAATTCCAGCAAAGGATGACTGGCTGAGCCCCCTAAGGCAGCTTTCTCGTTGAGACAAAAGAACACTCAGTAAATATTGCAAAGTTTATCTTTAATTGACAGGCCTTTTACAAACACATGAAGGGAGAAAGACTGAAAGTCATTCTGCCTAATGACAAACCTTCATAGGTTTTTATAGGTTTTCAGACATTCATAGTGAATAGCAAGGCTTTAGAAGTCATGTATATCTCAGGTGTGAAAACTACAAACTATGAGCAGAGATATCCAAGCGTCCATCATAGAATCACTAGTAAAAGGTCAATTGTCTCCTAACACTCCTATGATATCATAGACGCTCCTACATAGAAACATAGAAATATCAGGCTTATTGATTAAGGGTAGTAACTGCCACATCAGCAAGTTACCCCCACACTTATTTGTTTTCCCAGACTATACAATTCAATATCCTTGTTGGTTGCTATCTGAATCTAATTCCCCCTTTCCCCTGCTGTTGAAGCAGAGACCTGTGATGGATTTGCATCAACAGTATGAAGGCTTATTGGTTAAGGGGTAGATTTTATAATTTTGTGCGAGCACATACTTTTGTTCACGCACCAGGCGCGAACAAGAGTACGCGGGATTTCAATAGATACGCGCGTAGCCGCGTGTATCCATTAAAATCCGGGATCGGCACGTGCAAGGCTGCCGATTTTGGGCAGCTTGCGCACCAAGCCGCACAGCCGCACAGCCTGCCTCCATTCCCTCCAAGGCCGCTCCGAAATCGGAGCGGCCTCGGAGGGAACTTTCTTTCACCCTCCCCTCACCTTCCCCTCCCTTCCCCTACCTAACCCACCCCCCCCGGCCCTATCTAAACCCCCCCCTACCTTTATCGCCTGATTTACGCCTGCCGGAGGCAGTCGTAAATCTGCGCGCGCCAGCAGGCTGCTGGCGCGCCATCACTCGACCCAGGGGCTGTTCCGGAGGGCGCGGCCATGCCCCCAGAATGCCCACAGGCTGAAACCATGCCCATAGCGCCGCCCCCGAAACGTCGCGTCGCCCGCGCCACGCCCCGAAACGCCGCGTTACGACCGCCACGCGCCCCGCCACGCCCCCGGCATGCCTCTCCATGCAAGCCCCGGGAGTTACATGCGTCCCGGGGCTTGCGTGCGCCGCCGAGCCTATGCAAAATAGGCTTGGCGTGCGCAGGGGGGGTTTGGGGTAGGTTTTCGGAGGGTATGCGCATATCCTACGCGCGTACCCCTTTGAAAATCTATCCCTAAGGGTAGTAACCACCTCACCAGCAAGTTACCCCCTTGCACTCTTTTCTTCATTCCCATCCTCTAGCCTTTCATCTGGCACTTCGAACCAGCTATCATCTATATTTAAAAATAATATTATACTTATTAGACAGGAGAAATATTTTATTATAGCATCTGCATTAAATGTCACCATCCCTTGATCTTTAGTTAAAACCACATTCCCAACCATATACCCAGAGAAAGTAACTTCTTAACTATCTATTTCCATCTCTACATTATGCTAGCAAACCACAAGCATTTCCTGCAAAATTGTAAAGACACCTGCATAAGCCTTAAGCAAAATATCCTTTTGATGTGGCTTTACATACTGCAGAGCATTTCAGCATATTTTCTGCAATCATATTTCTTCAATTTAACCTCTTAGAAACCCATTTGAGCTCAAAATCACCTACTTGCCAAGCATAATTCAATCATGTAAGCTAGACCAGATCAAGTAAAGACCTAAGAAACTTCCAAACCATCAATGACTACTTCATGCAACAGTTGGTCATGCAACAGATGAGAGGGGAAACTATATTAGATCTAGTTCTTGGTGGAACGCAGGACCTGGTGCAAGAGATAAAGGTGGAGGATCCATTTGGCAAAAGTGATCATAATGTAATACAATTTTACAAGACACTGGAGGGCGAATACTAGTGAAAATGACTGCAGTAGCATTTAACTCTAAAAAGAAAGACTGTCATAGAAAAGAGGAAATTTGTTAGAAAGCAACTTTAAAGGAGCAATCTAGAAGGTTAATAGCTTGTAGGAAGTATGGATGGGGTTTAAAATTACCATCCTTGAGGCCCAGACAAGATGTATTCCGTGCATTAAAAAAGGCAGAAGGAAAACAAAATGACTGCCAGCATGGTTTATCAGTGAAGTGAAAGAGGCAATTAAAGCCAAAAGGGCATCAAAAAAATGGAAAGCAGACCTAAATGAGAAAAGTAGGAAAGAGCAAAAGCAGTGGCTAATAGGGATGTGAATCATTTTTTGACGATTTAAAACAATCGTCAGATATATTTTAAATCATCAAAAATCGTTAGAGCCACGATACAATAACAATTCCCCCGATTTATAGTCAAAAATCGTAAATCGGGGGAGGGGGTCCGGGAGCGACTTTCTGCACTCGGGCCGTATTGCCAATATTCAAAATGGCGCTGGCGCTACCTTACCCCTCACTTCTGTGGTCATATAATTATATATTATCCGTTCATTATTTCGATATGTTCCATGTAAACCGCCTCCCCGGCGATAGTTATCTCTGTTAAATGTGAACCGGAGTGATATGTATTGTATACAGGAACTTCCGGTATATAAAAACCAAAAATAAATAAATAAATATGTCGACATAGTGAGGGCAAAATGGCGCCGGCGCTACCTTTGCCCTCACTATGTCGACATAGTGAGGGCAAAGGTAGCGCCGGCGCCATTTTGAATATTGGCAATACGGCCCGAGTGCAGAAGGTCGCTCCCGGACCCCTGCTGAACTTTTGGCAAGTCTTGTGGGGGTCAGAAGGCCCCCCCAAGCTGGCCAAAAGTCCCTGGGGGTCCAGCGGGGGTCCGGGAGCGATCTACTGCCCTCGTGACGTTGGGTCACAGGAACCGAAATGGCACCGGCGCTACCTTTGCCCTGTCATATGATAAGGACAAAGGGCCACCGGCGCCATTTCTCTTAACGCAGCCATGGCCAGAGAGCGGGAGATCGCGCCGGGCCCCCCCACACTGGACCCCAGGTAATTTAAAACATTTGGGGGGGGGTTCAGGAGGGTGGAGGATTTATTTTAAAGGGTCGGGGTGGGTTTTAGGGTTGTTTTGGTGTGCCGGTTTTCCCGCCCTCCTCCCTCCCCCGATAAAATGATTTTTTAACCTAAAAAACTAAGACAATCAGATTCCCCCCCCCCCCAGCTAAAATTGATCGTTAAGACGATCGATCTCACGATTCACATCCCTAGTGGCTAAGAAAGAAATTGAAAATAAACTTGCTATAGAGATAAAAACAAGTAATAAAACCTTTTTCAAGTACATTCAAAGTAAAAAGCTTGTGAACGAGCTATTTGGGTCATTAGATGACCAAGGGGTAAAAGGGGTGGTCAGGGAGGACAGAGAAACAGCTGAAAAACTAAATGAATTCTTTGCATCTGTCTTTACTGAGGAGGATGTTGAGGATATACCCACTCACAAAAACAGTAGGTTTCACTGGTCAACATTTTTTTTCTTTTCAATTGTAACCACATATCTAGCAATAACAATACATTGTTTGTAGGACCTACACTCTATGAGTTTGTATTTCAATCAAATTCAATCTGGTTATGGTCCATTTACTTTATTTAATTGTTGACCCCTTTTAATAATTTTATGTTTCAAACTTTTTCTTAAAAATAAACCAACTGGAGCTGACTCACTAACCCTATGTGTCATTAACTCCTCGGTTCAATGGAGCAAATGAATAGGTATTCCCTTATAGTTCTTTATAATCCTTAGGAAACAATCCTATATCTCTAAGTATGAAACAAACTGCAGAGTAATATTCATCTAATATAGCAAACAGTCCCACTTCAAAGTAATACTCATCTGATGCAGCAAACAGTCTCAGTCCCGACACAATCGTGTTTCGGACCAACCGGTCCTGCTTCAGGGGAAAGCACTCATGAAAAGGCTACACTCCATATCCTGTGATGGCTCCAGTCAAACGCTGTTCATTCTCCAAAACATCTGTGGTTAACTCAACAGTTCCTTCTCTTCGCAGTCTGGCTTCAGACCCACTCTTGATAAAAAAACATGGCAGACCACCCCAGCTTTTTATTGTGAAACCGGAAGTGCTTACATCATATCTCAGTCCTCAATTGGGGCGTGGAGAGCTCAATCCACTGTATCTATCTCTTCTCAGTTTGCAACTCAGTTTGCAACTCAATGAGCAATAGGAAAAAACGGACACTTCTACAAATCTTTCAGGACCAAAAAAAGGTTAAAGCATACCAAAAATATAGTGAAAAACAAGTCCTTCAAAGCACCAAAGAGGTCCCAACCAGGTCCAATTGAGCAAATAAGAACCCAAGAAGGTCTCAACCAGGTCTGATTATGCAAATAAAAGCCAAAAAAATCTATGGTCTGTAAGGACTCAAATCCTGGTCTCCTGCATGCAAAGCAAGAATGCTCACCACTGTACTAAACCAAGGTGATTATCTCAATCCTAAAGTAGTAGTAAGTAAGAAGAATGTACAAATTTCAGCTCGATCAGCGAGTACCAATTACTTTTCTCATTTAAGCCCAGAGGGCACACAGACCCAAGTTTAAAAATCCAGAAATGTTCACGTCTGTTAAGCCGAGCTTGAATGTCTCCTCCTCTGTTACTCATCCAAACTTTTTCCAACACAGACCAACGCAAATCCAGAAAGTTGTGCTTGGCATCTAAACAATGCTGAACAAGAGGGGCTGTAAGAACTTCTATGTTCTATAAGTCTTGTGCTGATCTTCCTCTTGGTGCATCCCACATAAATTTTGTCACAGGGGCACTGAATCACATAAACCACACAATCGGAGTCGCAATCATTGCGTACCACCTGATTCACCACTATGTTTGTTCCAGGGCATATCCATTGATCATCTGTAATAGACGGGGAATACATGTTGCATTTGCCACAAATTTGATGGCCACCTACAGATAACTCATCATGTGTAGAATCAAACGCGGACCGCACTACCAAGTCCCTAGAGTTGGATGCTCGAGAAAAGGCAAATCTAGGAGTCCTTTGAAAAACCTTATGGAGGGACAGCACTTGCCAGTGAGATCTTACAATGTTAACCACCTCATTTCTCAATGCCAAAAACCTCAACACACATGTCAAATTTTGAGAAAAAGGTTTTTGTTTGTACTGAAGAAGAAGATCCCTGTTAGCAAACAAGGCACGCTTGTAAGATCTTTTCACTATATGCTTGGGATAACCTTTCTGAAGAAATCATTCACAAAGATCTGCTGCTTGTTGCTGAAAGTTAGCTTTGCTCGAGCATACTCTTCTCAACTGTAAAAATTGCGATACAGGAAGACCATCTTTCAGCTTTTTTGGGTGATAACTCGAGTAACGTAAAAAATGGTTTCGATCTATATCTTTTCTAAATAATGTGGTGGCAATCCCACAGCCCTTTCGCTGAATCAAAATGTCCAAAAACGACACCGTATGTTGAATATACTGGGCAGTGAATTGTAAATGAGAATTTTGTTCATTTAACCACTGTAGAAAAAGAAGAAGATCCTCTTTGGAAGCTGTCCAAATACAAAGAACATCATCAATATACCGACGCCATAGCAAAATGTTTTTAAACCACCTCGATGGATAAAGACATTGGTTTTCAAAATTTGCCACATATAAGTTGGCAATATCGGGGGCTACCGTAGCCCCCATCGCTATCCCCTGAATTTGTAGAAAGAATACATTATCAAACTTAAAAATGTTCTTGAAAAGTACTAATCTCATCAACATCAGGAGGGAGCTTATGGGAACCCTATAAGGACGGGCACGGGAATGTAATAGGCATTCAACCAACTCAAAAGCCTCATCCTGAGGGACATTAGTATATAATGAAGCGACATCCAGGGTCACTAACCAGCATTTTGATTCAGCGAAAGGGCTGTGGGATTGCCACCACATTATTTAGAAAAGATTCAGATCGGAACCATTTTTTACGTTATTCGAGTTATCACCCAAAAAAGCTGAAAGATGGTCTTCCTGTATCGCAATTTTTATGGTTGAGAAGAGTATGCTCGAGCAAAGCCGGTGCCATCTTGTGCTCCTACCACGTGACAGAGGCTGACCAATGGCACCAGTAGCCCCTGTGACATAGTAAGGGCAAAGGCTATCGGTGCCATTTTGAATACTGGCAGCCAATGTCCCGAGTGCAGGAGATCACTCCAGGACCCTCGCTGCACCACCAGGGACTTTTGCCAAGTCTTGGGGAGGTCAGGAGCATGGGGGGTTGTAGTTAATTAAATTTAAAGGGTTGGGATGGAGGGTTTTTTTTTGTTTTTCCAACTTTAATGGAAAACGAATACCGAATGCAACTAATGGACGAATTGGGTTTCCCGCTATGAAAATGGATGCAACGGATTTGGGTCCCGGCGCAACGAATACCAAATAGCAACAAATATTTTCCTTCTCCACATCCCTAGTTGCCAGAGGATGTGACAAGGCAACTAACACACTGATTTTCAAAGGCTTGCGTGCGCCAAAACCCAGAGATATGCACGTGACTCGAACCTGAGCGTGCCACGCGGATTTTAAAAGGCCCATGGCCACTTGCGTATCTCCCGGAATGCACATAATAAAAGTTTTCCAAAACAGGAGCGGGATGTGGGCATGGTCCAGAAGGGGCCTGGGCAGGACTGCACAATGAAGTCAGCATGTAAGTAGTTACACGTACATGCGCATGTCAATGTCCCCTACCACGTAACTTTACTTCTGTTATGGACAGCGTGCAAGTCAGCTAACAAAAATAATTAGGCTAGTCAGTGGAGTTTTAAGGCTCAGGGCTTATAGGGTAAAAGGGAGGAAAGTTAGCTATGGGGTTTAGGAAGTCCTCTCCTTTAGTAGGACGAACAGGGAGTGAATTGGAAAAAAAAGCCTATTGTATCGCTGCATATACCTACTAAAATTCCCCCCACTTACGCCTTGAGATGGCATTCGCACGCATATGCGCGATTCAATATAAAATCGTGCACACATGTATGCGTGGATAGCTGATTTTATAAAATGTGTGCATATATATGCACATGTTATAAAATCGGCACATCAGTATGTATGTGCGCACAAGGGCAGGTCTTAAATTTTACTTCATAATGGCAGTTCAAAAGCATTGGACAAGTTCCTGAAGGAAAAGTCCATAACCAGTTATTAGCCAGGTAGACTTGGGAAAGCTGGCATTTATCCCTGGGAGGGAAATAAAAGAAATAGATCAACTATTGGGGTTCTGATGGGTACTTGCAACCCGAACTGGTCACTGTTGGAGACAGAATGCTGGCCTCAATGAACCTTGGTCTGATACAGCAAGCCATTTCTTATATTCTCAATCCTGCCCTCTTTCACATTCAGGCTCTCTCCTTCACATACACACACACACACACATACACACAGGCTCTCTCCACACATACACACACACACACACACTCTCTCTCTCTCTCTCTTTCTCTTCTTGGCCTTTCTTCTAGGTCCTGCCAGGACTCCATTGGGCTTGTTGGCTGCTGCACGATGGATTCAGTGGCAGCCTACTGGGCCTCCATCGTGTGAAAGCAAGGAGCTTGTGTGCACTATGTTTTGCTGTGTGCAGGGTTCAGAATCTTCGTGTATATACACAGCTTAGAGGGTACAGTGCACACAATACTCATACCCACAGCACAATCCCCTGCCTTTAATTTGGCTGTAAAAGCACATATGAAGAAGTCTCAAGGTCCTTCTTTGCAATGTTTAAAAAACCCAGTCACTTTCAATGGCAGTAAAAAACTACCATTAAAATTATTCAATAGCCTCATTCAGCCAATTCTTCTCTATGGATATGAGAGTGAATTCATTAGTTAATACAGGAAGGGATAGAATCTTATTATAAATCCTGTAGTTCTGCAAACTCATCCACAGACAGTAGCCCAAGGATGTAGGATATTAACCCTTCCTACTCACCAGACAAAAAAAGATATTCAAATTCTGGCGTCACCTCAGTAGCAGTAACACAAACACCTTCCACTACCAAACACTTTGTGATGTAATACGAAACTCTGAAAAAAAGGCACTCAGAACCTACACATCAGACCTATCATATTAAAACAGTACTAACTCCTGGGACTCAAAACAGCAACAAAGCTTAACAGAAGCAAGGATAAGCCTGTAATTACAAAAATGAGGGGGTACTGAGAAATAAAATTAGTTACTTGTATCACCCATAAGAAGACAATGTTACTTTCATTATTTATTTATTTTTTATTCCTGAATGAAGTAGCTTACCATTAAGGTTATTTGTTGATAACAGAGTGTATTGCTTTGGATTATCCCATGAGTCCTGAACCTCAATTCAGTGGATGCTATTTCCCTAGTGTAAATAAGGGCCTTATTCATAGAGGCTCAATTAATAAAATAGATTGAATATGCAGAATCGAGTTCCACTTGAGCCACATTTTAGCTAAGTGCTTTCCAAGCACTCAAATTGCATTATATATTTTCTCTATAGTAATGTGCCCCTATTTTCCAATAGAAAGCAAATTGCCTACCTGTATATAAGTACATAAGATGTTGCCTTACTGGCTCAGACTGAGAGTCCATCAAACCCAGCATCCTGTTTCCAGCAGTACCTGGCAAGTAACCAAACATTAAATAGATCCCCTGCTACCAATGCCGGTAATAAGCAGTGGCTATTCCCTACATATTTATTTATTTTATTTATTTAACGTTTCTTATATACCGATGACCGTTCGCACATCGCATCGGTTTACAGTGAACAAAAAACCATTGGGCAGAGCCCTTACAAATAACAGATAATATAGTAACTAGGTAACATATAAAAATAGTTGGGAGGAACTCTTACATGAAATATAAACATCAAGGAGGAAATGCTAAGGGTATATGCTAAGGGATTGAGCTATAACAGAACCTATATACAGATTATTGCACAGTACAAAATCATCAGGCAAAAGGCGTTTGTACCAGGATATCAGAAAAACATTCGTAATGGGCAATTAAGTAATGGGGGGTGAGATGGAGTAAGCTTGCTGGAAGAGCCAGGTTTTAAGTTTCTTTTTGAAGGCAGGAGTATAGGTCTCAATGCGAATATCATGTGGCAGTGAGTTCCATATGGCTGGGCCGGCAAGGGAAAAAGCTCTGTTCATGGTGGAGGAGAGTTTAAAAGGTTTGATAGATTGAGCATGGAGTGTTCCTTGGAGTGCAGGGCGGGTGGGTCTCTTGGAGGTACGGGGTGTGAAGGGGGGGTTAATCCAGTTGAGGTTGGAGTTAACTAGACTCTTGTGTATGATCGAGAGAGTTTTATAAAGAATTCGTGACTGTATAGGGAGCCAGTGTAATTGAATAAGTGTAGGGGTGATGTGATCTCTTTTCTTTGTGTTTGTCAATATCCGAGCGGCAGCATTTTGTAAGAGTTGGAGAGGTCTAGTGTGTATTGCAGGAATGCCAAGTAAGAGCGCATTACAATAGTCAATCTTCGATAAAATAATAGCCTGGAGGACAGTACGGAAATCATTGAAATGTAGTAAGGGTCTGAGTTTCTTTATTGTTTGCAGTTTAAAGTAGCAATCCTTTAAGATGGATTTGATGAATGGTTTGAATGAGAGGTGATTATCAATAATGACTTCTAGGTTGCGAGTGTGTGATGGGAAGTTGGTGGCAGAGAAGGCAGGAGGGATGTCTGGGAGCGGTTGCTTATTGGATATGATTAAAAGCTCAGTTTTGTTTGAATTAAGAGCTAGATGCATGTCCTTTAGGAGTTGGTTGATAGAGGAAAGACAGGATTTCCAGCTGTGTAGAGCGGTTTGGATGGTGTCTGAGAAAGGGAAGATGATTTGTACATCATCAGCATAAATAAAATGTTTGATGTGTAGATTAGTAAGAAGCGTAGTGAGGGGAAGCATGTAAATATTAAACAGAGTAGAAGAGAGAGAGGAGCCCTGGGGAACACCTTGGGGGAGACTGATGGGATCAGATTGGTTATTGTCCATAGTGACAGTGAAAGTACGATTTTGAAGATATGATTGAATCCAATCAATGGCTTTGCCCGTAATCCCAATATTTCTAAGTATGTTGAGTAGGACATCATGATTAACAGTGTCAAACGCAGCTGATATGTCAAGTAAAGCAATAAGGTAGGATGATCCTGAGTCGGTTCCTTTGATAAGGGTATCGTGTAGGGAGAGGAGAAGTGTTTCGGTACTTAAGTGCTTCCTGAAACCATATTGGGTAGGAGGTAGGATGTTATTCTGCTCAAGGTGATCGGAGAGGCGTGAGTTCACTAGCTTTTCAATAACTTTAGCTAGGAGGGGTAGGTTGGACACTGGTCTGTAATTAGAGAGGATGGTGGGGTCAAGGTTGGATTTTTTGAGTAGGGGTTTCACTATGGCTTGTTTCAGAAAGTCTGGGACAATGCCATGCTCAAGGGAGCAGTTAAGGATATTGGAGAGGGGTTTGGCGATCACATTGTGAATAGAAAGTAGAAGTTTAGAGGGGATCGTTTCGGAGGGATGTGTAGAGGGTTTCATTTTCTTAAGTATGTTCTCTACTTCCAGGGAGGATGTGGACTCAAATGAAGAGAGGGAGCTAGGGGAATTGATAATGGGGAGAAAGATATTGAGGTTGTTGTGTGAGAACTGTGCTGTGATGGAGGATACTTTGTTTTTAAAAAATTGCGCTAATTCATTGCAACGATTTGTGGAGGATAAAGTCGATTGTTGCATGTGTATGGGAGAAGTAAGGTTAGCAACCATGGTGAACAAAGCCTTGGGGTTGTATTGTAGACCATTTATTTTATTGGCGTAGTATTCACGTTTGGAAAGTTGGATAGAGTTTCTATAGTCATGCATGCGTTGGTAGTAGAGGGTTTTGGTTGCGGGGGATTGGTGTTTACGCCACGATCTTTCCGTGGCTCTGAGTTGGATTTTGAGATTTCTAAGGAAAGGAGTGTACCAGGGTTTCTTATTTTTTCTGTATGGGTTGATGCTGATGGGTTGCATGCTTAGGTCCCCTCGACATCTACACCAGGAAACAATCTGGTACATCCATATAAAACTGCTTCTTATGACCTACATTTAGTAAATTACCAGCATTACAGAGATTATGGAAAAAAAAACCCAAACCAAAAGAGGTATCCACAGAAAACATGACTCCAACTTAATGAGCTGAAATCTTGTTTTTTTACATGCACTGTTTTGGCTTAATCCTACTGATTGATATAGGAGATGCTCTCCTTGAGCAGCAGGTTGAGTGAGAAGCTAGAACTGGCAAAAACTAATCTTGCATGCAAACAACAAAAAAGCAAATCGGAGCAGCATTATCCATGCAGCTGCTCAATGTAAAACTAAAACTGTTGTAGAAGGACCTACTGTTTCCACCCTCACCCTTTACATATGCATACTGTTAATGCATTGGTTTCGATGCCCTGTAAGTTCCGTTTGAAGAAATGTGACAACTTTTTTTTCATGTAGAAAGCAGAACTTGTATTCAAAGCAAATCTGTTCATCATGCTGCTGAGAATATTTTCTAATGAATAGCAAAATAGACTTCCCATACTTCCATGACACATTACAGGAAAAAAAGAATGGAGTTTGTGAAACATGTTGCATTAAAAGCAGTCTATGTATGGCGCATTAAAAGCCATATTCATTGCCAAAAATTCTGTCTGAATACATTTATGGTCATAAGAAAAAAATGCACATAAATCAAGGAAGTCAGAGTACTGGGCATTCTGGCACTCTTAACTCGGCTAGCCTTGTGCTATTGCTATTAGATTGAAAATGGTTTTCTGTATCATCCCTCAGTGATTTGAAACACAGAAGGCTAGAATTGTGTCCATTTAGAAACAGAATTCCAGAACCTTGGCTAGTCTGAAATTCCTCTGGGAAGATTCTTAGCATGTTATGTGCTTAGAAAACTGATTTCATGTGCATTTGTTTTTTGAAACTTCACAGATTCAGACTGAGGAAACTTTCTTGACGAGATAACCTGTACAAATGTTGTGAAGGTAATGCAAAAAGTGGTTAAAATGCCAAAAGTAACAACAACATAAAATGGTCCATAAATGGACAGTATAGAAATATTTAAATGCATAATCCACTTTGTCACAAAATATAAATAAAAAAAAAGAGAGGAGAAGCTAACATCTATAAGTATTTTATCCCGTTCTCAAATTCTAGTTTTGCTTTCAAGTACTTTACATTACATTTTGTCCTTACAGATTCCATCCATTTTTGAATTAACTATATACAGTAAGTAATGTACCGTGAAATGTTTTTCCATCTCTGACCGTTCTTCTCCTCCAGCCAGGGTGTGGAAAGCCTGTTGCTGTCCCGGCATTCAGGCATGAATAGGTTTTCATTCAATATCAATGGTTTTTGTTTGTGACAATACTGAACTGCTATGAACAATTTCATGACTCTGTAGTGATATCGTATCAGTATGAATAACCACGCTGATGTGTTCTCCTCACTAACCAGGAAAGATCAGGGCTTCCTGAATGTCATCATTTAGATAGTTTCTGTCTCACGTGATGACACATTCTCAATCTGGAAACTAGTCTTGTAGTTAATTTTGCTTGTAATCACTTTTTTACCACTTTCATGGTACACATTTGAGATTGCATGCAGACCAGTGGTTTTTCTTTTCTTGCTTTAGCCAGTGTTCTTGAGTTATCTGATGTCTTATATTTCTACATGAAAAAAATATTCTTAGATTCCCTATTTTATGGAATTGTGAGATGGTATTATATAATAGCTTATTACAGTGTCATGACAGAGAAAAATGGTGCTGAGTTACACTGAATTTCTGTATTTTGTGCATCTATATTTAGCCCATGCCCTTTCCTGGAAGTCTGTGTTTCAGAAATGTTCCTGGCTGTAATGTAATTTTTTAGGAAGTAATTCCCTGGTTTTCAGGAGGTCCTAATGTTTTTCCTTTGACATTGATATCCTTTATTGTCATAATATTGTGAACATAGGCACTAGAACATAGACAGCAGAAAGCATTAATTCACTGCAAATAAAATGAGTTAAAAAAAAATCTACATCATAATTGGATGAAGAATGATGGTTTAGAGATACAAGAATTTGGGTCTACTAAGGTTCTTCTTCCTCGAGGACCTCTAGCCGACCACTTTGTTTCACCTTTAAATAATTATATTCCTAAGGAAACGTCTCTGATCATTTAAGTAATGTGTTTTGATCCCCGACACTTCTGAAAGATACAAGCTTTAATGCTAAGAAAATTACTTTCTCTTCAAACAATATCATTATTATAGGAAATTGATGTCTGTCTCCATAATGGTCTGCATTAGTGAGATGTGGCTACCCTCTACATATGTGTGAACATTTTTGCACCCAAAGTAAAATGAACACAAAACTTTTGAGTGTTTTGCACTTGTAAATTATTCACAAAACTATCCATTTTCACTTTAATTTTTACCTCAACTCATAGATGCATATTGTAAATGGCCAATTCAATTTGCATTATTTTTTGCAACAATTTAGCATACCACTTATTCTGATGTGTAGGGTAATTTTATAGCAATGGGCATTAGTTAGCCAGCAAATACCTGCATAAAGTACACCAATTTTCAAAGTGGATTTGCATGCATAAGTCCTCTTTGAAAATAATCCCCCCAAATCTGCCAGCACAGATTTACACCTGCTATTTAGTGAAGGAAAAGTTTGGGGGAAAACTTTTACATGCAAATGTTTGAATTAAAAAAAATGTGCACACAAGTTCAAACTCCTCTCCATCTCTGCCCCTAGGAATGGCTCCATTCATATGCAGCAAACGTACAAGCAAATAGGATATATGCCCGCATATTGGGTGGGAAAGTTAAAAAAATCAAACCAAAAAATAAAAACATTTCTACAGGAATAACACTGTTTTTTAACCATAGAGATGCTTTTGCATTTTTCACAATAATCTTTACCTGATTTTGATATATAACATTGATGATGCATTAAATTCAGACACAAACTTTCATGTAAATGATTCATTTTAGAAACATGATGTCGATGTCCAAAGACTGTGCTGTTGTATCAGTATTAGAGACCACACAGAAACTGTGTTGCTACATGAAAATGGAAAGCTGATGCAGCACTGCATTTTGAGATCTTCTGTCTTTAGAATGTTCAAAATGGTACTTACCTTAATAAAAGTCTCCTCAACAAAATGGTCTGTATAGAGTTGATGGTCAAATGTCTACCTTCACACATGCCATAGGAACTGCCATGAGCAGCTTCTCATCTCAAAAATGTGCTGCCAGCATTGCATTCTCTTAAAGGCAAAATAAATCTCAGGAAAAACAACGCTCAGTTAATTTGCATATTCATGAAACATAGCATAGTATTTGAGCATACTCCAGTTAACTTTACCAAAAATACAATTCTAAAGATTGCCCTGATGGAGAGATTAAGCCAAATGGTCCTCGAAATGCAGAGTTGCATTGGTGTTCCATTGTTTGGTTTAGCAGCACAGTTTTTGGGCGGTCTCTTAACACTGATACAGCCAGTAGCACAGTCTTTGCCTGGACATTGATAGAATGTTTTTAAATGCATCAAACCAAAAAAGATAAAGATAAAATAGGGGCCAATGATTAAATCTTGCACTGGGTTTAGACAAGCTTCTAGAAGAAAAGTCCATAAACCATTATTAAGGTAGAGTTGCAGAAATCCTCTGCTTATTCTTGGGATAAGTAGCTTGGAATCTATCTACCCCTTGGGATCCTGCCAGGGACTTGTGACCTGGCTTGGCCACTATTGGAAACAAGAGACTGGGCTTGATGGGACTCTTGGTCTGACCCAGTATGGCAAAACATGCTCTTATTGTATTTTTTTTTTAGTACATATGAAGTAATGCTATTTGTATAAAAGTCCTAGATATATACACAAGAGAATTTGACTCGCTGCCATTGTTAAAAAGTCATTATTCAATGCTGAATATTTTTATTTTTTTGAACATTTTTAAGTAAGAGATAATTGTGGATTTTTTCAATGAATTTTTTTTTACAATCATCACAACCTATTTTTGTTAAATTTCGGCATTATTATATTCACAGTTTTGTTTTCTGTTCCTTTCTGAACAATGCCTAACATTCTATTTCCTATTTTGGCCACTGCTGCATATTGACCTGAGGATTTTAAAGTATTATCCACATTGACTTTAAGATGCTTTTCCCGTGTGATAACTTATAATGTGGAACCCAACATTGTGAATTTATAGTCTTGAATGCTTTTATCTATGCTCATCACTTTAAATTTGTCCACATTAAAGGGGAAATTTCAAATTGTTCACATTATTACAAAACTGTACATACTTTTTATCTGCAGATTTTGCACTACTTTTGAAAGCAAAATTCAGTAAGAACATACAGGCCGATACAGTACAGTGCGCTCCAGTGGAACGCACTGTTAACCCGCGGTTGGACGCGCGTTTTTGACGCGCTAGCTTTACCCCTTACTCAGTAAGGGGCAATAGTACGTCGAAAACGCGCGTCCAACCCCCCCGAACCTAATAGCGCCCGCAACATGCAAATGCATGTTGATGGCCCTATTAGGTATTCCCGTACGATTCAGAAAGCAAAATGTGCAGCCAAGCCACACATTTTACTTTCAGAAATTAGCGCCTACCCAAAGGTAGGCATTAATTTCTCCAGGCACTGGGAAAGTGCACAGAAAAGCAGTAAAAGTTGCTTTTCTGTGCACCCTCCGACTTAATTTCGTGGCGATATTAAGTCGGAGGTCCCAAAAGTTAAAAAAAGTTTTAAAAAAAATGTGAAATAGGCCCGCGGCTCAAAAACTGGATGCTCAATTTTGCCGGCGTCCGGTTTCCGAACCCATGGCTGTCAGCGGGCTCGAGAACCGACGCCGGCAAAATTGAGCCTCGTCTGTCAAACCCGCTGACAGCCGCTGCTCCTGTCCGAAAAGAGGCGCTAGGGACGCGCTAGTGTCCCTAGCGCCTCTTTTTTCCGCTGGCCCTTATTTAAATAAATTAATTTACTGTATCGCGCGCACAGGAGAGCGTCCTGTGCGCACGCCGGGAGAGCGGGTGCTCGCCCGCTCTCCCGCGATATTTACTGTATCGGCCTGATATTTAGAAAATTTCTGCAGGCACAAAGTACAGACAAATGTAAGATGTGCCATGCTGTGTCAGACCACTGAGACCAGATGGTATACACCAAAGAATTCTGAAAGAACTCTCTAACCTCTCATTGAAATTAAGTATTGGAGGGTGGCCAGTGCAATGCCCATTTTTTAAAAGTGCTACAGGGGTGATCCAGGAAAATACAGATATACAGATCAGTGAACCTGATGTCTGTGTTGGCAAGGCAAATGGCAGAAGAACAAAAATACTGACCATCTGGAGAGACACAAATTAATAAGGCAGAGCCAACATGGATTTTGCAAAGGGAAATCATGTTTTACAAATCTGTTTGACTTTTTTGAAGGGGTTAGCAACCATTCAAGGGTGAGCAAGTTGATATATAATCGGGTAGATTTTCAGAAAGCGCGATTTGGAGCACTTTTGTTGGCGCATCAGGCGCAAACAAAAGTACGCTGGATTTTAGTAGATACGTGCGTAGCCGCGCGTATCTGCTAAAATCCTGGATCGGCGCGCGCAAGGCTACCGATTCCATATAGCCGGCGTGCGCCGAGCCGCGCAGCCTACCTCCATTCCCTCCGAGGCCGCTCCGAAATCGGAGCGGCCTCGGAGGGAATGGGGGATTTACGCCTCCCGGAGGGAGACGTAAATCCCCGCGCGCCAGCGGGCCGCTAGCGCGCCGGGACGCAACCTGGGGGCGGGTCCGGAGGGCGTGGCCACGCCCCCGGACCGCCCCAGGCCGTAACCACGCCCTCGGACCTGCTCCCGAAACGCTACGTCCCGTCCCGTAAACGCCACGCGGATTGGGCCCGCCCCGACACGCCCCCCTCGGAAAACCCCGGGACTTACGCGAGTCCCGGGGCTCTGCGCGCGCCAGTAGGCCTATGTAAAATAGGCACACCGGCGCGCAGGGCCCTGCTCGCGTAAATCCGGGCGGATTTACGCGAGCAGGGCTCTTAAAATCCACCCCAATGTATCTGGATTTTCAGAAGGTGCTTGACAAAGTCCCTCATGAGAGACTCATCAGGAAATTAAAAGGTCATGGGATAGGAGGTAACTGGCTAAAGCAGGGGTGTCCAACTGTGGTCCTCAAAAGTCACAAACAGGTCAGGTTTCAGGATAATCCCAATGAATATGTATGAGATAGGTTTGCATGCACTGCCTCCACTGTATGCAAATCTCTCTCATGCATATTCATTGTGACCAGTTTGTAGCTCTTGAGAACCAGAGTTGGCCATCCTTGGGCTAAAGAAAAAAGAAACAGGGAGTAGGAATGAATGGCCTTAAGAACATAGGAAAGTCCATACTGGGTCAGAGCAAAGGTCCATCAAGCCCTGCGCCGTCTCCGAATGTAACCAATCCAGATTACAAGCTCCCGATAGAATCCCAAAAAATAAACCTAGTCTTTATTGCTCATTACCAGGGATAAGCAGTGGCTTTTTCAAGTCTACATGGCTAATAGTGGTTTATTGCCTTTGCCAATGGCAAATGTGGTGTAGGTGTTTCAAAAAGCAGTGTCATTGATTCAAAACGTTTAGGGAAAGCTGTCAGCATCCATGCTATCAAGCTAAAGCTAAGATGTGTGAACTTCTTCAAATGGGGTACGACAAACCTGAAAAAATGTCATAGGTTAGTTGAATTGATTTAATGGACTTGAAATCCATTCAACAAATTTACCTCAGATTTCGAATGGATTTGCTGTAGATTTGGTTTTTTTAAAATATCACAATGAAACTTTCTAAATCGCCTTCAAATTTGTTTTCAAGTGTTTTTTCATATATGCTGGCAAGTATTTGCAAACTTCCCAAGGAGCTCTGTGGCAAAGCTGAAAATTTTGAACTCGAACCAGACTTAAATTTACCTGATTCAAGTTAGACTTTAATATGGTTTGCACACATCTAGGCAGAACACCAAAAAACCCCCAAATCAATTAATTACAAGAATAAATAAAGAAAGCTTACTAGGCAGACTGGATGGACCACTTGGATCTTTTTCTGCCGTCATTTACTATTTCACCTTTAGAAAGCAATACAATTTTGACAAAAGCACAAGTTCCTGGATATGTTTTCCTCTTCAAAACTGTACTTGAATTTTTTGCATTGGTGCAAAAGTGACAAACCTCAGTGACAACAGATGTGGTCACTGCAGTAGATAAATGAAGCAAGTGAATGCAAATGTCATCACTGGTTGAGATTTAATGCAGTAATGTTCAGATGTTGTACGTAGGTGCACGTCTGTTAAAATATGTTTAATTCAAAGAACCGTAGCAGGATCTGTTTCATAGTACACCACATTCTGACTCAATAACCTTTCTACTTTGCTAACTGGACATTTTAGCCCAGAAATCAAACCCTTTGACACTGATGGAAGACAGAGGCTGTTTCTTTTACTCATTATGACAAACTTCAAATCATGGTTTCGGATTTCTTTATGCAGGATTTTTTATTTTATTTTATTATTTTTTTTAAATCTTCCAGTGTTAAAGCAACAAGAAAACATTTAGGATGTCCTTTGGTGGAATCTTATTACACTTGTTATATATGTAAACTGATATTCTTTGATGCCAGTACGTTGCCCATACAGAGAAATCTCTGCACAATTAAAACAAACCATTAAATACAAAGAAGAAATAAGAAGAAAAAAAAACCCAAAAATGTAATTTCTTTCTTAGCTGATTAGTCAAATACAGTAACAGATTGTCTGGTAACACAAATTGGCAATAATACAAAAAATCTACCTCTTACAGTTTTTCAAGAAAAATAACTTCATTTTAATACAAAAGGATAAATACACTCTTATTTTCCGTATAGCCACTCCTGTACGTGACCACTATCATCTTCATGGATGTAGTGCTGCTAGAATATACAAGGATAGGACTGGCTTGATTCATTTTTGGGTAGGAGGGGGCTGTTACACATGTGCATCACTAACATCGGACAAATCTTTCAACCAACAAGGGTTACAGAGCAACGTTCACTAAAGCACAGGTTGGAAGGGATCCGGGGACTGAAGCAGGCCAATATGGCAGCTTTAACAGATTTCCTTATACCCACAATGCACTGACAGCAAAGAATGCCTCTATTTGGTTGGTCCACACTGGGCAGAGGTACAACAGCTCACCACATCAGAGTAGCAAATGTTGTTGGTTTCTTTTTTAACTTTTATTGTTTTCGTTTTGGGCTGTCAAAGCCTTTAAATCCAGCGTAAGCTCCTGCAGCTACTTTTTGTGATTTGCAGTAATAATGCCAGCAGCTGCCAACTTGTCTTGAGTCAGAATTTAACAGTCTTGACTCGTGATGATGCTGTCCACACTTTGATATTAAATATGGCTTAGTTCAGATAGGCCTTCTCTTAGTTTCTGCTTTTTTTTTTTTTTAATTATTATTTCAGTAGCAAATGCTTGCATTTTATTTTGTGTGGTGGCAAACTCCTTTAAGCAGTCTGGACTTAGTGTCATTAGCCCAGTGGAAACCTAGATTTTGAAGAGGCCCGTCACTCCTAGCAGAGCTGTCAGCATGAGTAGAGAGCTCCCTGATCTTGCCCCACTGTTGGGTTTTGAGCCACATCCCCCTGCATCCTTCTCGCATTTCAATTTTTCGCACAAAATGCCAGTGTAAGCTGCAGGGCACTGGCACCGCATGTTGTTGTGGCATATTCCTCCGTTCTGGCAACGCTGTAGCTCATTGTCGCATACGTTTGCTGGGGAATGGAAAACAAAAAATAGTAAGGCAGAATAAACTTAGGCACACAAAGCTATGAAATTTAAAGCACATATTGATTATTGTTTTTTCAGCTGAGATGTACACTTTGCTTCTAATTTCCAGATGATTGCAGTTTACCACTTTTTATCATATTATCTATTATGGTATAGATCTTTGCTTTCATACTGGAGAATATTATTGTCTATTTCAGACTACCGAATACAAAGTAACCCAATACCCACTGATTGGACATGTCTTCCTTTACTGAGCTACAAAGCTTTGTGAGTGCATTGTTTTAAAGGAGCAGAGCCCTCTTCAAAGAATGCAGGACTATTTGAGTAACAGTGCAATTTAGAAAAAACAAATCAAAACCCTGCTACAGGAGATGGTTAGTTTAAAGGGGCACTTTGGGGAAAGGAGATCTCCCTGAGTTATAATATTGCATCATTGTTGAGTAATACCAAGGAATCCTTCAAGAAGGTAGATACAGCAAAATATAGCACAGAGAAATCAATAATGTGTTTCATTACAAAGGGGGAAATCACATTTCCTGTAGTTAAGCAGATAAACATAATGCATCCTTCTTCATTTGCTTATTATTACTTCAAAGGGAAATATGATTTCCTTAACTATGAAAGCACATCGCTTTGTTTCCCAAAATTAAAAATGTACAGAGTTTTCCAGGTAATGTAGAATACAAAATATTAACAGGAACGACATTTTAGTAAAATCTGCTAGGTGCTTTTACCATGCAACATTTTGGTACTTTCTACTATACATTACCGGGTGAATTTTAAAAGCCCTACGTGCACCAAAGCCAGGAGATATGCACACAAGTCGGATCAGCGCATGCCATGTGGATTTTAAAAGGTGCATAAGTATGCGCATAACTCCTGGTACACGCACAAAAAATTATTTTTCGGGAGAAGTGGCGGGGCCTGGGCATGGGCGTTCCTGATTTTCTCAACGAATCCAGCGTATAAGAATTTACATGCACAAACGTGCACCTGGGTTCCCTATCATGTAACTTTACTTCTGCTATGGAGGGCGTGTAAGTCCTGAAATACAAAAATGAGGCTAGGTAGTGGGTTTTAAGGCTTGGGGATAAAAGCATGAAAGGGAGGCTATTAACGGGAGGATAAGGAAGTCCTATCCCTTGCCAGGGTGAACTGGGAACAAACTGGGAAAATGGCCAGTTGCGTCGGCACGCATACCTTACTAAATTCCCCCGCTTATGCGCTAGAGGGGGCATTTGCGCACACATGCTCACAATCTATTAAAAACTTGTGCGCTTATGTACGTACGTTCAGACTATTTTATAACATGAGCGAATATACACGTGCATGTTATACAATGCGTCATTTTATGCAAGCCAGCATACGCACGTACATGTGCGCCTGCTCACTGGTTTTAAAATTCACCAGTATGTGGAATAATGTGTCTCACAAAGGCTGCATAATGGAGTATGCTAAATATCAGAAATTTTATTTTGCATCCTGCATACATATGCAGGATGACGTTTTAGACAGTCTTACTCTAAAACAATGCTATATTCTCCTAACAATTTAAAAAATAAAATCACATTCTATTCAACAGAGCTATCATGTTTGTGGAGATCCACTTTAGACCCTATTTTCAAAACATGTTCCTGCTCCATTTTGATGTCATTTGAAAATCATGTCCTTTATGTCAGTAACTGCTTTAGTTAATATGAGCTCTGGTGTATGCCAAAGAATTGCTCCTAACAAGACTTTTATTGCTTGCTATTATCACAAGGCAATTGATGTTAGAAATTGCTTCTCTCACTA
Organism: Rhinatrema bivittatum; assembly: GCF_901001135.1. Taxonomy (NCBI): domain Eukaryota; kingdom Metazoa; phylum Chordata; class Amphibia; order Gymnophiona; family Rhinatrematidae; genus Rhinatrema; species Rhinatrema bivittatum. Next base: position 52,575,808 of record NC_042624.1, on the reverse strand, counting down.
GAAGTCAGAATTTCACACACAAACTAATACAAAGCTTCTGGATGCAAATCACTAAAACTGGAACATTAACTCACACTCTACACAAAACATGATAATTCAATTCTGTTCAGGTGACCGTGTTTAACTATGTTCCTGTTTTGTTCTGTCACCTTTCATTAACACTGCTAATGTATTTTATTTGGTTTACTGATTAACTCCTCAAATCTGTTTCACAGATTCTGATCTATAAATATCACCGTTAAACTGACCATGTGATTGTATATTCATCAGGGTTATCCATTCATATCATCATGGATTTCTTGAAGAGATCAACTGTGGAGGCCATTTTGTGAAGTAGCTAGAAGAGCAGTGACATCGGCATTTCTATCATGGGAGACATATTGAGGGCACTGACTTGTTCCCTATCCACTCTGTTCTAAAACATGTACAATTAGATGGTCAGTCTTCTGAGCTGAACAACAGCATTCCTTACGCTGTTCCTGAGCTGAACAACAACATTCCTTACTGCCATATCTTCTGCACTGAGAATAACCGTGCAGAAGATATGGCAGTAAAATTTAGCATAGCTAAAATGCTGGTAATATTGAATTGTTATGGTAAATCCATTGACTCCTGCTCTAGGTATTTTACAACTACAAATATAGAGTGATAATTAGTAGTGAACATATTTCATGAGTGCAGATAAGAGCTGCGAACAGACCGTTGCAAGGTTTTGGAATCTTTTGGGTAAGATACAACTCACCTTTTGCTTTGTTATTAAAACTACCTTTTGTGACAGACAATTGGAAAAATAGTTTTCAATACCAAGTATACTGAATTTGGACTGAAAATCGTGGAAATAATGCAGATCATAGAGCAATAATTCCTATTGTTGATACTTCATTTAAGTAAAGATGTTGGTAGATAAAAGTCTCTGAATGGGACAAGTTTCCTTTGATTTGGGTAAGAGCAGTGGTAAAGTATGTGTCCCATCAACACTGATCATAGCTGGTCTTGAATAATTGAGGAGAAATCAATAGTTAATTAAAAGACCTTTTTTAATAGAAGATGAGATCTTTTCTTCTTGCTTCGACTTGAATATAAATCAGACACTTGCAAAAGCTCAACTGTTCCAAGTATTCAAACAAGTTAACTTTTTTCAATCTAAAAGAGCAAATATACACCCATCTCCTGAAAGAGAACTTTGAATGCACTTCAAATGAAGTCAATGTTTTTATTTGGTCTCTTCACCACTTGAGAAATGAAGCTTGTGAAACCAAAAATGTTGCATGTGTTCTTCACTTTTAGGTTATGCATTTAAGGGGTAGATTAAAAAAAAAAACGTGCTGACGACCATATGTGCGCGGTTCCCGGCATGCGCATGTTATAAAATCCAACACCCGTGTGCACATGCACGCCTGATTTTATATTGGTGTGTGCATGTGTATTTGGGTTTCGACTTGTGCATGGAACTGGGGGGAATTTTATAAAAAAAACGTGCGGCGACACAATAGGACCTTTCCCAGTTCCCTTCCAGTCCGCTCCAATAAAGGAGCGGACTGGGAGGGAACTTCCTTAAGCCCCTACCTACCCTGCCTCCACCCCGACCCCTAAAACCCTTCTACCTAGTGTTTTTTTTATACTTACCTGCTCCTCCGAGCAGTAGTAAGTAGCATGCTTCCCCAGGACAGGGCCTAATGGCTGCTGTCCCGGCCGTGCTTTGCCCCGTCCTGCCTCCGCCCTGCGCCTTTTTCATAGCCTGACACTTCGGCATGTATCAGGGGATATGTGCGTGGCCAAGCCATTTGTAAAATGTGCTCGGCGAGTGCCTGGCCACATGCATATCCCCTGGTTTTTGCGAGCGTGGGCTTCTGAAAATTCGGGCTATACTGTATTTTTGAGGGGATGTGCAATCCAACAACAAATGATCATTAAAGCCCAAAAGATAAGCCTGAGTAATTACTCTTAAATTGTATCTTCTCCACGATTCTCTTCCCAGCCCTTCTTGATTAAATGTTTTAGTGCACCGACTCCACTGGCAGACAGCAAATAGCAAGCTTCTTTAGACACAATGCAAGCAGTTCTGAGCTCTACTTCCTTCAAACAGATAGAGAGGATAACTTTCAAACAACTGTGCATGGTGGCATAACTTTAAAACGTATGGGCCAGATTTTAAAACTTATGCGTGGGCGTAGATTTGTTCGCGCAACCCGGCGCGAACAAATCTAAGCCCGATTTTATAACATACGTGCGCTGCTGCGCGCATGTTATAAAATCCGGGGTCGGCGTGCACAAGGGGGTGCACACATGTGCACCTTGCGCGTGCCGAGCCCGAGGGGAGCCCCGATGGCTTTCCCCGTTCCCTCCAAGGCCGCTCCAAAATCGGTCCCCCCCACCTTCCCCTCCCTTCCCTTATCTAACCCACCCCCCAGCCCTACCTAAATTCCCCCTCCTACCTTATTTTATTTCTTAAGCTTGCCCGAAGCAGGCATATCTTGCGCATGCCGGCTGGCGAACCTCCAGCACGGCCGCACGAAGGAGGCCTCAGGACCGCCCCCGGACCCGCCTCCAGAATGCCGCCATGCCGCCCGGACCCACCCCCTTCCCGCCCCTTTTTCAAAGCCCCGGGACATACGTGCATCCCGGGGCTTGCGCGCGCCGCCGAGCCTATGCAAAATAGGCTCGGCGCGCGCAGGGGCAGATTTTCTCAGGTTACGTGCATAGCCTTTGAAATCTGTCCCTATGTGCATAAGTGAAATTATCAGTTTTTTTCTAATTACTCCACTAGCTCACCCAGTCCTTCTCCAGGTCATTGAGACCCTCCTGGTTCTTCAGCCTGAGCTCCCCTAGTTCACCTTGACCTCCCAGATGGCCAATAGTGCACAATAAGCACGTTTAAATTACTTATGCAAGATAATTAGCACATATAAAATTACGGAAGTACGATGGCAAATGTATGTGCATATTTTTTAAAGTAGCAACTTATGTACATAAATATTGGCCTTGCCCTGGAATACCCTTAGACTGCAACCTTTTTACATGTGTAAATATGCAAGCAAAAGCAAAATATGAGTGTTTGAGGTTTATAATATAGCATGTGTGCAAGTAAATGCTACTTATGCACATGTATGCTAATTTTTATGTGCATAAGTCTTTGAAAATTCACCCCAAGGGCTTAGCACTAATATGGGTATAATGTTTATTAATGCCCTGTTAGGCAATATGCAAGTTTGCAGATACCTAATGAGCACTGTATCTGCATTAATGCACCAGTAAGAACCTTCCTATGGGCCTGCATAACAGCAATGCTAACATCCATTTGAATGACTTCATGACTTGCTAAATGTATGCTATGTAATTCCTTACATTTTAGTGCAGGATTTAATATTAAATGCCTGAGAAATGCATTCTTTTAACACAAATGTGTTAAATGGGATGAATGAGGCCATTTTTGGTTCAATACATTTGGAAAATGGCCTCTTATGAAAATACCTGAACATTTTGGGGTATTTTAAATTCTTAACGAATGAAATAAAAAAGGGCCTTCTTCCCAGGGGCCTTCCAACCCCCTTTCACCATGTAAAATCAAATCTGGGGCTCAGATCTATCTGGCTGGACTGCCGAGCCTAGCTGAGGCCCCTCCCTCTGGCCCCAGAAACATGGGCTGGGGGCTTCCTTCCCCAGCCTCCACTTACCCCCTTGCCATGGATCTTTGCCCACTGCTCCTATCATGTGTCAAGATCTTTAAAAATGGCACTGAAGTGATGTCACTCCAGCACTGGGCTCAGGTGTGGCCAGCACCATTATACTTTATGGCCCCAAGCTTGATTTTAAATGGGTGGGGGGGTCTAAGGGATCTGAGGAGACTGAGCCTAGCCCCAAATCAGGCCAGCTGGGTAGGCCTGTAGCTGGGAATGTCTAAGGGGCAGAAGAGGAGTTTGGGGGGGCCTCAGGGAGGTCCAGTTTGGGTGGTTTATGAACCGAACTGAACATTTTTGGGCTGCACATCGCTATCACGTTATATTCCTCTAAGTTTAATGTAGCCTCTTAAAAGCCAAAAACGTAACTAAACCCTCAGAGGTGTAGTTAACTTTGTTGCATCAATGTACATGAAAAAAACATACTTGCACATTAATGGATTAACAGAGATTTCTGGCCAGCTGCATTGTGTCTAATTAGTTTTTACCAAGGATGAGTAGGGTTGCCAACTGGCTCCAGATTTTCAGGTCCGATTGATCCAGTCCTGGTTTTACCCCATTGCATGCTGGGACTTATTCTGCTTTCCCGACTGCATTCCCTAAGAAAAGCAAGACTATAAGTACCTGCATGCAGGGGAGTAACCAGTTGGCAATCCTGAGTTGCACTAAAGTGCTTTTCCTGTTTTGGATCTGCAGGAATAAAACTATGGGAATGGCCCATAATGTTTTTACTCAGAAGTTCACATGTGTGCTAAAGTCAGCACAATTATATGTGTTAACTGATAATTTTAACATACTTTAGTACATACATCTCTAGTTTTGCAGCATCCCCTGCCTTGGATAGTCTGAGATGCAGGGATTCAAGTCATAAAATGCTTGGATCTGAAATAATATACAAGTTCTAAGACCCTATATGATTTCTCTGGAGATAAATGTCATAAATAAGGCCTCTCGTTACATATTTATATTAAATTAAAATATCTGAAGCTTTTTTTGGACAATTTAGCTGATTGATTGATTGATTGATTGAACATCCATTGTTTAATACATTTAGTCACTGCACACTAAAATCGGATTGGGACTCATGATGATTCTTAAAAAAGCAGACATCATTGGATAGTGCATGCCTACTGTGGAATTGCCTTTTCATCCCTTGTTAATTAGAAGGCCACTTTATAAGCTATGGGAGGATAACTTATATGTACACCTAAGCGAACTTTAGAACTGTTCTTCAAGCACTTATATTCGCGAGCACAGACTATTGTAACACACTCTTCCTTGGATTACCATATACAACACTAAGACCACTACAAATCTTACAGAACTCTGCAGCCAGAATACTAACTGGAAAAAGCAGAAGAGATTACATCACTCAAACACTTGCTGAATTACACTGGCTGCCAATCGAACAAAGAGTGCAATTTAAAACACTATGCACAATCCACAAACTAATCTATGAGGAAAATACTGACTGGCTAAACACTGCACTACGACTACTTGTCCCCCAGAGAGCCAATAAAGCTCTACTAACCATTCCCTCTGTAAAGACAGCAAAACTGACGCAAGTAAGAGAGAGAGCACTATCCCTAGCCGGTCCAATATTATGGAACACACTACCACTCAAAATAAGACTAATGAAAGATCTAAAACTCTTTAAAACAAGTTTAAAAACATGGCTCTTCAAAAAAGCTTTTCACAATGAGAGTGGGGAGTAAGGAATACTAGCGGACAAGAAAGAGAACTCCGACACAACAAATAGAAAGTCAACTCCGACACAACAATAAAAGTCAACAAATAGCAGTTATCCCTCCTTTATTGTTTTTTCTCATACCTAAAGATTAATTTAAGAGTACAGTATTCTCATATATGGATATCCTATTATTCATATAAATGGAATTTCCAATCCACAATCCAAATAGCATATATTATTTGAATCATGTAACCGAAACTTTATTGGCACCTACTAGCTAATTTAGAATCCTAACCAGACTTATTTATGTGCCTATCTGTAAACCGTTGTGATGGTATACTACTAAACGACAGTATAGAAAAGTTTTTAAATAAATAAAAAATAAATATATGGCTGCGAGCAGGTCTACACAAGTATTTTATAACCTGTACATATGAAATATGTGCATTTTATAAAATACATGTATCTCTAACTCTCAGAATATGCGCATATGTAGACTTACACGCATTGCAACCACGTATATCAATGCATGTACTACCTATTTTAAAAATATACATGTGTATATTTTATACATGAAAGTAAAGCAGGACTTACGTAAGTCCTGATTTATGTGCAAAAATTGGCCAATTTAAAAACATGCATAAATGAACCAGTTTACCAATTAGTCCATCCATTCACCCAGTCCTTCGCCAGATCATTGAGACCTTCCTGGTTCGACAGTCTGAACTCCCATAGCTCATCCAGACCTTCCACCTAGTCAGTCCTACACAATAAACACCTTTACTATCACTTATGCCAGATAATTAGCAGGGGTAAAAATATGCAAGTAAATTGAGAAATGCATATGCATGTCTTCTAAACTTGCAACTTATGCATGCCAGTGTTGGCCTCACCTTGTATGCCTCTAGACCACCGCTTTTAAACGCACGTATATGTGTGTGCAAAAGTGACAATTTGCGTGTATTTTTTACTTTTATAAAATACAGAGTACACACGTAGAGGCTATTTACAAGCACATATGCTAATTTTTACACGTGTAATGTTTTGAAAATTCACCTCTAATTTCTTTCTGAAACAAAGATGTAAAAGTGGGCATTTTTGATCATTTATTAGATCTGTCTGTGGCTGCTTATTGCTACCTATCTCCTCTCACCAAAAGTATTTCACTGCAAAACGGCACTGCTTCAGCTTTCTGTCTAAAACATCTCTTTGTGGCGGTAGGTAAAATAAAAAAAAGGTTTCCCCTCTGACAGCTGTTACAGATGTAGCTTCTCCCTCCAGCAACCGCAAAGTGAACTGCTTTGCAAAGTAAAAGGAATTCTAATTTTCCTTGTTCTTGGTAAAGGTCTGGAATGTCAAGAGTGGAAACAAGGTAAGAAAATAAAGGTCAATGAGATCTGGAGAATACATCCCCACTGCTAACAAATTTGGTTAGACGGGGGAAAACAATGTGTGGGTTTGTTGTGCAGTTTTTCAGTGATATTTCTTTTAAAGGCCTGTCTATCACAAATAGGGAGGATGATGTTCAAACAGCTGTATGTGGCAGCACATACGCACATATATGGCCACGGTCAGAACTACGATAGCATTTTACAATCCTCGTGGGTTCTAAAATACACGTATCTGTGTCCAGCAGCATACACGTGAGAAAAGATGCAATGCATTGAAAGCGTGTGCTTTTCCTACCTGCTTTAAAATATATATGTGTGTATATTTTGTGCTCAAAAATAAAGTGTGACCTAATTTACGTGTGTAAGTCAGTATATATTAAAACATGAGTGCATAACTGAAGTTACCAGTATCAATTACTCCACCAGTTCACCCAGTCCTTTTCCAGGCCATCGAGATCCTCCAGCTTCTTAAGTCTGAACACCCTCTCCCCCATTCACCCAGCCCCCCCCCCAATCCAGCCGATAATACACAAACCTGACCACGCATTGGTGGCAAATTACACATGTTGTATGTTACAGACAGGGAGTGGAGGAGTAGCCTAGTGGTTTAGAGTAGCAGGCTAACAACTAGGGAATGCAGAGTTCAAATCCCAGTGATACTCCTTGTGACCTTGAGGAAATCACTTCATTGCCTCAGGTACAAACTTAGAGGGTCATTTTTCAATTTGCACTAGGGCGTTATTGCACACGTTAGGGCCCTAACACCCGCGCTAATGCCATAATGCATCATGAGATGTGTATGCAAATTCTAAAAATTTAGTCAAAAGAGAGGAGTTTGGGTGGAGTTTATGAAAATGAGGAGTCTTTAATGTTGCATGCGATATCGTAACACACGTTACAATGCCAGAAATAGCAACACCTTTTTCCCTGGTGTTATGCTGTGCGATATGCCCAATTCAGGATTTGCACTAAATATCGCAAACCCCATTTTGGGGAAGAGAGGGAGAGGGGAGGGGGGAGAGAGAGAGAAAGAGACTCTGGGGAGGTGCACATATTAGTCAACTTTTTATACACTGTAGGAGGGGCACCTAGTAACGAGGTGAGGTTTTGGTAGTGGTCTAGGTTTTGGGGGATAGTTTTACAAGCACAGTCAGAGGTACGGACAGCACAGTGAACATCAGTGAAGATTTGACTTGATTTGGAGTGAGGAAAGAGACACAAAGATGAGATTTGTACAATGCACTCTCGCCCTAGCTTGATAGCAAATAGGTAGAGAGTACATTAAGCTATGGCGAGAGTACAATGTAGAAATCTCATCTTTGTGTCCCTTTCCTCACTCCAAATCACATCAAATCTTCACTGATGTGTACTGTGCAGTTTGTATCTGTGACTGTGCATGTAAAACTGCCCCCAAACCCTAGACCACCACCAAAACCTCACCTTGCATTACTAGTTTCCCCTCCTACAGTGGTATAGTTTACTTATATGTGAGCCTTATAGTCTCTCTCTCGCTCTCACCAGAAGCAGCCCAAAATGCGGCCTGTCTGGGCACTTCTCAGTTTGCAATATGGTATTTTGAAAATTACTGCCTTTTTTTTATTGCGGGCGCTATTCATGTGCAATTTATAGCAAAATGATAAATCTAGGTCTTAGATTGCAAGCCCTCTGGGGGTAGGGAAATACCTACAGTACCTGAATGAAATCTGCTTTAAAGTGCCTGAAACGTGGAATATAATTTAAATAAACGCAATAAACAATTCTGATATCAATTATACAAGATAATGAGCAGGTGTAAAATTATGCAAGTAAGGTGCCAAACATACCTGTGTGTTTTAAAATAGCAACTTATCCACGGACCTGTTATCCCCTCCCCCAGAATGCCCTAGCCTGCCCCTTTTTTATGCAGGTACATGTGCACACAAGGATGATAGGGGCATGCAAGCAGGCATACGCTGGAATTTTAAATCATGTGCGCACTTGCATGCGTTTGATTGAAAATACTCCTACCGCACATACTTGAGCTCTTAATTTTAAGCCGTTGCTGAGGCAAACTTATGTTGTGCATGATCCTTAGGACTTTGTCAGCTTTAACGCATGCAGGATTTTAAAACAAGCGCGTGGGAAGGACATTCCTAGTTTTACCAATTAGTTCACCAGTTTGCCTAGTCCATCTTTAGTTCATCAGGGCCCCTCTGGTTCTTCAGCCTGCACGCTCCCCATTTGATCTGGATCCCTCACCCTGTCATGTTCGGCCTAAAAAGCGATTTCTGCAGCTTAAACCTCATCAGGGGCAGCAGTAAATATTCGTGGCTAACAAACCTGCACGAGCTGCGGCCTCCAGTTTTAAAAAATGCATTTTTGCTCATAACTGTTGGCCCCGCCTTGGAACAACCATGCCCCGCCCCTTTTCCACCCTCTTTTTCTAATCTCGTGCATGCGCATATACGCATTGGTCACGTGGGGCCCACATACTTGAATATATGGGCTTTGTAGCGCAAGCAACGCTTTTAAAATTCAGTCTGAAAAGTACAGTACCAGAGTACTTTCTACTTTCATAGAATATAGATTGCTGGAGTACAGGCTATTTGCACGCTTGTATGCTAATTTTTACACTTGTAACTCTTTGAAAATTACCTCCTATTTTTTGCTGTAAAGATGTTCTTGAATTTGCATTTTGTAAGAGAAAACTATAGCAAAGGTTAGTAATTAATTACTAGGCCATAGCTTTTATGAAGGACCAATTATATATGACTTCTAATTTTGTTTCCCTTTCACTGTATCTATCTATATCTAAATCTAGATATATATATATATATATATATATATATATATATATATATATATATATATATCACAGGCTAAGTCCTGCAGTTGAGGTCTGGCAGTAGTTCCCTCTAAAATTAGCCAATTTAAATGCTGCTCTTTGAAAGAGCTCAAGGTATTTCCTTGAAAGCAGTATGTGAGTACATGATTTTGCCTTTCCCTTGGGGACAGGGATTTTTTCTTAATTTAGCATATCCAGACTGCTGGCCCCAGCAGACGACAGGAATCAAAATACTTGGCAACACAGAATACTAAGCAGTGTATAGTCATATGTATGTTTACTATGAATAGCAAACCAATTACTGTAATTTTTTTACTTTCCCCCAAAAAGATTAATTAAATAAATTCTTTTTTTTATAAACAATTCTAGAAAACTCCATAAGGCTTAACAGGGAGATAATAATGCATAGTTCCTTCTTTGGTACAAAAATGTGCACCTTTTTTTATGACAATATTCATTATGTGAATTTCTGTGTGTACATTAAGCATTAGAGACAGTTTTTCCCTATAGGAAAGTAAACAAGAAATAGAATCAGCCAGTGACCACAGGACTAACCAATGAGAGGGCAGCTTTTAAAATGCTCGATGACATAACAGTGTGCTCTGATCTCGTAACTGAGCTGGCCTGTTTCCCTCTTGGAATTAAAAAGAAAGAATTCTGGGGGTTGAGGGTGTCAAGGGTACATGAACTGTAAAAACGAACTAGGAGTCACTAGTATAAATGATTTGAAATGTATTTGGGTGATGGAGGTGGTGGGGCAAATACACAGATACAATGATATCACAAGATCAATTTCCCTTAGAAACTCTTGGCTTTTACTAGCCCATGTATGGTCCATTTATCTGCACAGATGGATTCTTTGCTAATTGCATGCTGCATAGAAATATCTCCATGGGATCATGTGCCCCCACCAAAAGGAAGCTAATTAAATCTTTGTGAGTGCAAAAAGCTAAAAGTAAGCACCTTTCCCAAATGATCATAAATAAAGAATTGAAATGTTTCATTTCTAAATGTTTTTGGTTAGTTTGGGACCTTGATCAAGCACTGAACATGCTGAGCTGCAACCCACATGATCTTCACAGGCCACCATTCATTTTGCAGATTCCAAGGATGTTCATTTTGTTAGAGGAAGCAAAGAATTTCTTTCTGCCAGCAAAAGGCAGCTCAAATGGAGCACAGCTTGATTTTTTTCACCATCCAGTTTCAACAGTGAGGGCAGGATTCATCAAGGGAATGTTTTAACGGACTCAGAATGAGATAAACCCTTGATGAGTAAAGCCCTTAGTTTTCCATTGTAACTAATGAATAGGTGCTTTTTTTCTTTGCTGTCTGCAGGATTTTTTTTTTTTTACATAGCAGGACAGGTACATCACTGTCTTGAGATTCCGCCTACACAAAATCCAGAACAATGCATTGAATATTTCATTATCACAATATAACACTGTGCACCTGGTCTCTTGGATACTTCAACAGATACTGAACTCTATGGGGCCCGATATTCAGCCTTGGCTGGGTAAGTAACTTAGCCGGATATGATTTATCTGACTAAGTTACAAGGGAATATCCGTGTGGATACGTTAAATCCGGCTAATTTAGATCAGCTCTATGGCCGATCTAACTTATCCGATTAACTAGATAAGAACAAATATCGCTACTTATCTGGTTAACTAGATAAGTAGCACCACCCAGATCTGCCTTCTGCCCGCTTACATATTGGCCAGTTAAAAGAAAGTCGGATAAGTCCTACTAATCTGGCTATCCAGTGCTTATCATGCTTTCTATATCAAGCCCTATATTTCTATATTTTAAAACTGAGCAAAACAAGTGCTCAGCAATTGATCATGATATGCACATACCTTGGCTACTGGATTAGTTCTATTTTAATAAGTGCACAATTTTTAAATACAAAGAGGCACATACAAAAATAAAATTGTGCACATTGCAAAAATTAAACATGAAAATGACCTAGATAAGTGCTCATCTTGGACAACTGCTAGAGTATTTCATTTACCATGATACTGTATATCTGAAGGTAAACCTTAGAAAGGGGCAAAAACAATTCCTTTTCACTTAAAGCAGAAGCACATATTCTGCCACAGATATTCTACATTACTAAACAATACATAAGAATTGCTGGAGTATTATGAGTGCTATACCAAATGCAGAACTGCTTAACCACTGTGATACTGTCAATGCTTCTACAACTGATCAGAGACATTTCTCAGGAGGGCCCAAGAAAAAAAGGTAAAAATGTGGTTATTTAAACAGTGATAGGCAGGGTTGGATGTAAGAAATCATGGCAAGACGGTATAAGGAATACACTTTTTAAGGGGGGTGGGGTTAGATTTTTAAATTGCTTTATAAGTTTTATTTGTTGAATTTATGCAGTAAACCATCTTCATCAGCTATTGTAGCATGTTATATGCGGGATATAAATAATAAATAAAATGAAATGGCGACCCTATGAGAGGTCTTGGGCAGGAGCTTCTCTCTAGTTTCCTTTTTGTTCCTTCAAAATGCCTCATTTTAAACAGAAAGGGAAGATCTGGGAATTGTCCCCAGCCACTCCTAGGATTAACCTGATTCAGACCGATTGATGAGTTTCTTACCCCGCCGTTTGTTGAATTACCAGGTGCCGGTTCCGTTGTGGAGTGAATTGTGGAGTGAGCAGTCCCTCTGCTGGACGCTGAGTTAACTCTAAGCCCCAGAGCACCGATAACTCTCTTTCCTCCATGTTGGATGTCATCTATTGGGGAATCCATGCTGCTATGTGGTCTGCAAATTTGACCTGGATCAGTGGCTTCTGGGAGGGGCTTCCCTGCTTGTTATCACAAGACTTCCTCCAGGTACACCTGATGAGACTTTGGCCTCAACAGGAGAGCATGGCAATTCCTTGCTGGACAGAGACCCCCGGTGAGTTCTCAGATTCAGGCCTTGACATCCCTGGAAGGAAGGGAGGCTACTGGAAGCAACGTCTGGGCTTCCAGCAACAAAGGTTCAGTGAAATCGATCTTTCGAAAGGCCTCCTGTTGTTAGATTAGATTCTGTTTGGTCTGCTCTGGTTGGACTGCAGAAATCCATTTCCTCGTTGGTTGATGGTAACTCTGATATTCAAACTTGTATTCAGGCCACTGAGACATTGCTTGCCTTTCAAAAAGAAAATCTTGAGGATTTAGATAAGCAAGTTGTAAAAATTCAAAATCTAATTTAATCCAGAGTGAAATAATTCATGCAAAAACAATTGGGGAACTTTGATAATTCTCTTCGTTATTTGAAGCAGTGTTGAATTTTCCTATTATCGATTTAACTACACTGTTCGAATTGTTTCCGGAGCTGTCAGCGCGGGAGATGGACGCGGCCAGGGCAGGTGAGCGGGGGCTGGCGGAAAGTTTGCCCGATTTACTTCGGTCTTGTCCCGGGGAGTTAGGGGGTCAGGCAGTGAGGCGGGGCTAGCTGGGGCTGCTCCATGGCCCGTGAAATTTCGTCTCGGCTTGCCTGACACTCCACACTAACGCAGGGGTAGGGGTAGGCGGTAAATTAGCAGGTTAAACGCGCGGCAAAACTGCAGGTTTAAAAAGCGATAATCGGGGCGCGCGTTACTATATGGGAGGGAATAGCTAATCCGATCGTTTACATCTCATATACATGCCGCGGGCGGAAAGGGTTACCCGTAGATTTAAAGAGGTGGTAAGGATGGGTTAAAAGGGATAGTGAATCGCAGGTAGGACTAACGCGGCCAAATTGTGAGTAGAAAGCGGGTTAGAAGCAGGGTAACCACGGCCGCACATTACTGTATTGGCCTGTTGGTTTGGTCTCTTTAAAGTCTATGGGGGATTTCTAAACAGGCCAGTAAGGCTAAAGGGACTGGCCACTAACTTAGCCTCATCTGTCTCATACAAGGGATCTATCACTGCATCACCTACTCTGCATAGCCAGCAGTCATGCATAAAAGGAGGGGGTGCTTCATTCACACATCCAACTCCTACAAGCATCCATGCTGACACCCAGCACATATTCATTGGTTGGCATAGTGTCTTCCAGGTCAGGATGTTATGTATACATTCTGCAGTCACTGCTCTGTCAGTGATGGGACCAAAGGCATGTACACATTTGCAGGCCTAAGAATGACTGCTTCCACTACTTTTCCTGCTCCTTGTCTAAGACCTGCTCTTTGATATCACCAAAGAGCTGAGGGTGCCCATCAGCTGTGCCTAGGCAGCACAAACAGATGAGGTCCCTTTAAATCTTGGCAGTGCGGCAGAGAGAATCCAAGATGGCGCCCTGAGAGGGTGTACCTTCGCTAGCTCCGGTTCCAGTTTCCTGCTGTACTTGCTGTTTCTTGATTTTTCTCACAATATCTCATAAAAGGAAAGGTAAAGTTCGGGTTTTTCCACCGGACCCGAACTCTGCTGTCGGACAGTGATTGATTTCCAATTTCACCCTCCAACCACCGCAATCAAGAGCATCAGTCCCTGCTGGAGAGCAGGCGAGAGGAGAGCCTTACTCTCCTGGGGAACTCTCACTGAGCCCTCCCGAGCTCAGAACACCGCCGAGAACTTTGCCTCCAACAGTCGACCGAGGAGCGGAGTCGCAGTCCAATGACGTCATCGGACAGAACTCGCTGGGTGGCCCAGACGCCGACCGAACGAGCGGAGAGGAGAGAGTTATTTTGGACCCCCGAGAATGCGAAACGCCGGGAGAAGAAGGAGGAATGGCAGTGGTAACTCCCAGAACATCGGGCGAACCCGACGAAATCGTCAGACTCGGCATAAGAAACCTCCCCCGGCAATTGAATAAACCGGCGGTGATAACCCTAGAAAATATCTGGGAACTCATTGCAGGAATGTCTTTCAAGCTAGACGTACAAACTCAAAAACTGGACGAGATAGTAGCTAAGGTTGGAGTTCTCGAAACAGACACAAGAACTAAATTTAATGAGCAAGATAACTCTATAAAGAAAATTAATGAAGACATAAAAAGCCTCCAGAATGCTAACGCTACAATGGTCCTAGAAAAAATTTCATCCCTGAGAAGGCTTGAGTCTATTGAAAACTATATGAGACATCTTAACCTAAGACTTTTAAATTTTCCAGTTATATCGGGGGAAATACCACTATTGTCCTTCAAGAAATATGCAATGGAGGTATTAAAAATTCCATCTGAAGAGATACCACCTATAAAAAAACTTTTCTTTTTGCCTAAGAGAAGCAGCACACCGTTAACATTTCCTCTACGGTCAGATTTTCAGAACCTGACAGATTATTTAGAAAATTCTAACGATGATATAATGGATCGTGCGGTGCTTTTTGTTACCTTTTTTGATGAAATGGCGGTATCATTGATAATGAAGAGTTATTTCAAAAATATCAATGTTCCTTTCCAAGGGGGCCTAATTCGAGTGTATCCAGACCTAGCCAAGCCTACGCAGCAGCGTAGAAAAGAATTCCTATCTTTGAAAGCTGAGACCTTAGCATTAGGGGGTAGCTTCAAGTTACGCTATCCCTGTAAATGTATCATCCAACTGGCCAGAAATACTTATATTTTCTTTTTACCGGAACAGTTGAGGGCTTTTATTTCTGGTAGGAGACTTCCCGATGAGGAATAATGGGTATATATTAAATAAAGTGGTGGCCAGGGCTCCTAAATTTGAAAATGCTTATGTTATATACTCCTCGTAAGAGTTTCTGTTCTCTCCTGTTTTCCTATGTAACAAGAGAATAAGATTGAGATATCTTGGTTTTCTAAGATTTATAAGGCTGTTAGCCTCAGATTGTTTGTATAATATATCTCTGTATTTCCAATACAAATGTTTATTTGTATATTTGTTAAAAGATCATAAATAAAAAATTAAAAAAAAAAAAAATCTTGGCAGTGCATCACCCGGCTGTGGTGCTGGATACAGTGGGGTCCACATTCAGGAAAGCCAGTTAGTGGACAAGTTATCTGGATAAAGTTAGCCTGATAACTTGTCCCATACATTCAGTGGGATAAACATCCCGTTGAATATAATCAGCATAAAGTTATCTAGATAACAAACACCTAACTGGCTATATTTGAATATAGCCGGTAAAGTTTCTGACCACAGGCCCTAACTGTGGCATGGCAGTTTAAAAAATGCTAAATGGTATTACAACTGTACCAGCCAGTTTCACTACAGGAAATAAAAAGACAAAAGGGGATTCTAAGTGTCAGAGGTATCAAGGGCACATGAAACCTACGAGCCTGGATTCACTGGATGCTCTTTTATCTGTGGCACAAATTGGAATTAAATTGGAAGAACGATTAAATTACTGGGGGGGGGGGGGGGGGGGGGGGGAGAAATACACACTGACATGGTGATCTTACAAGGCCAGTTTCCTTACAAAAAACTCTGCTGAAAAAGATATTCTCCTACAAATCAAATAAGAAAAGGATCCAAACAGAGAACAAGGGATGTTGTATTTACTGTAGCAGGGCCAGAGAGGATTTCAGACATGAATGCAGAGATGGATTTTCCATGCCATGATTGGGGACATGCCTTTCTGGCAGTTTTGTCTCAGGATATCTCTCTGGGAGTCCCACTCTATTGAATAATTTGTTGCAGCTAGTGAGATACTGTGTGCTATACTCCACGGTGTGTGTTGAAGGTAATGAATGTCAGATCCCCTGTTTGTTGAAGAAATGCTCATTGGGAGAAGGACATGCCCTGCACAGTGCTGACAAAAGCATGCTTGTGTCTAATGTATTAGAGATGCTGGTTAAGAGCATTTCAGCCACCTGAAAATATGACCCCAATTAAGTAGCCAAGCTCAAAGACCCCTCCAGTGATCTTTTGAGTTTCAGTGATATCAAAAAACAAACCAGCTGCCTTGTTGCAGTGTTTTCTGGAGACTTTTATTCATAGTCCATCCGAGAAAGGTTTTTTTGGTTTTTTTTAATTTCTTGCAATGGCTTCACCGGGTTTATTTTTTTGCTTTTGTTTTGTTTTTATTACATTCAAGTTCAGTCTATTGCAACCATGATAGTGTGACTGAGCCTGTACTTTAAAGTACAAAGTTCAGGTCGGTTATTCAGCTCAACCACTGGAGGCAGCTTCATCTCACAACCGAGGTAAGCAAGGGCTAGGATATTATAATGAAGCTATAGATTCAAGGAGTCAGATCAATGAAGTTTTGCTCTTTAGAAACAAAGGCCCTCATTCAGGGGCATCTGTTTGCAAAGGAATGGAGGTGGCCCGGGCTAAATTCACCTCCTCAAATTCTGGGCAGGACTGGGGGGAAGACAGGTAGGATTTGCTGACTTTCAGTGCAAGACTCTAGGCGCCACAATAGCAGACTTATATCTGGCCATCCGCCCTTCTCCACTGTAATTGTGAAAATGCCAGCTGTCAGGAAGGGAGGAAGGGAGAATCATGCCACGGACACACATTTTTAAAATAGTTTTATAGTAGAGAAGAAGGGAGAGAGAGGGATTAGCAACCGATACACTATTTTTACAGTTGGGAGGATCCTTTCCTGCTGCACCAGGTTGGTGCTCTCCAGTCATGAGACCTTCCTCCTCCAAGGCAGCACCAGGGCTGCAAGTCTGAAGTTGGGACTTGGCTACTATGTCCCTGAAGGTCTCATCTATATACCTCTCTGTCTGCCTCAGCTCCTCCAGGTCTGCCACTCTAGCCTCCAGAGATTGGACTCGTTCTCTGAGAGACAGGAGCTCTTTGCATCGGATGCACATGTACAACTTCTCACTGGTGGGTAAAAAATCATACATGTGACACTGGTGGGCATGAGAATCACCTGGTAACATGCCTACCTTGTGCAAAGGTGGCAGACCTCATGCATCACCTACATAGGATTTTAGACAGTGCTGGGGAGGAGCCGGCTGTCGTGGTACATGTGGGAACCAACCACATAGGAAAATGTGGTAGGGAGGTTCTAGAAGCCAAATTTAGGCTCTTAGGTAGAAAGCTTAAATCCAGAACCTGTGTATTAAGACGGCCTGATGGAATGGCGTTCACATGAAGTGAATCCACTCAATGTCCTTATTGAGCCCGTGTGGGCTCAATAAGGACATTGAGTGGTTTATATGTAAACATATTGAGCCCGTGTGGGCTCAATATGTTTACATATAAACAGCTCTGTTCTCACGGTCTCTCCACTCAGACGCAGAAAAACGAGGAGATGGCGGCAAAACTTGGTGAGCTGCGATCATGTCAGTAAGAACCCTAGGGATGTGCAGTACTGATTTCAAGTCTATGTGTGATAAAATTTGTTCAATTTAATTTTGTAGAAATAAAGCAATAAGAATTTAAAAGCTTTGAAAATCTATGTGGATTTGAAGAAATATACTTCTTACGAAAATATTGCCCAAAGTACATCCGTCCATCACAGTCCCTGAAGCAGCAGCCCTGCGAAACGTACGTTGGACTGGACCTGTGCAGCAGCGCGGTAGTGCCAACAAAAGGACTGGACTTGTGTGGCAGCGCGGCAGCTCTAGCAAAAGGGAAGTACCATTCCACATGTTTTAAGAAAATTAAAAATTCAAAAAAAGTGATTATAAAAACAAAAAGATATTTAGAGTTCTGGACCAATGATTAAAAATGACCCATAGCGGCTGAAAACACAGGCATAAAACGCTTGCAGACCGCGGGTGTTATGATGGTCCCAAATATATTTACATGAAAATTTAACACACGGAAAATGTAAGACTATTATACAACGCGTTCATTTGCAGTACTTGTATTATTCGTTATATTTTGGATAAATTATACGGATATTGTTTGTAGATTTCAAATACCCCAATATTGACTGGGTAAATGTATCATCGGGATATGCTAGAGAGATAAAGTTCCTGGATGGAATAAATGACAGCTTTATGGAGCAATCGGTTCAGGAACCAACGAGAGAGGGAGCCATTTTAGATCTAATTCTCAGGATCACAGAATTTGGTGAGAGAGGTAAAGGTGGTGGGGTCGCTTGGCAATAGTGATTATAGTATGATCAAATTTGAATTAATGACTGGAAGGGGGACAGTAAGCAAATCCACGGCTCTCGTGCTAAGCTTTCAAAAGGGAAACTTTGATAAAATGAGAAAAAGCCTGTCCTGCTGACTCCATAGATTGTCAGCTTTTCGGGAAATTTACAATGGTTATGGGTAAGTTATATTTGCATATACTGGAGCCCAGACACACGCAAATAACTCATTCATTGTGGGTCCCCTGAAATCCCGACTGGCTGTGGGGTCACCATGACAGGTACGGGAAGCCCTACTGTACTCTAATAGGAAGAACGCAGACTTTGTGTTATTAAGTGACAGACAAACTTAAAACTTAGATGATAACTTTAAAATGAGTGTGCAGGTGCCCATACACCCCATATGCTGGAATTATAAAGCAAGTGTGCACTTATATGCATATGATTTAAAATACGCCTATGCCTGCCATACGTATGTGTGCTCCTAATTTTAAGCCGTTACTCGAGCAAAATTATGTTGTGTATCTTCCTTAGGACTTTGTCAGCTTTAAACCACACAGGCAAGCAGATTTTAAGCATGCTCACGTGAAGGACATTCCTAGTTTTACCAATTAGTCCACCAGTTTGCCCAGTCCGCCTCGAGTTCATCCAGACCCCTCTGGTTCTTCAGCCTGCACTCCCCCCAGTTGACCCAGATCCCTCACCAGTCGTTTTAGGCCGGGCGGAGGTTTATGTAGACTTACACCTCTTCAAGAGCAGAAGTAAACATGTGCAGCTCACAGCCCGCTGTGTGCTGCAGCCACCAGATTTAAAATTTGGATTTGCACATATAAATTTTGGCCCTGCCCTGGAATGCTCCTTATACGCACAAGCATATGTGCACATAATTTGCGGCTTTTAAAATATGCGTTGCTCACATGTGGCCCATATACTCATGTGTTTGGACCTTTTAACATGAGCAACCCTTTTAAAACTCACCCTTTAATTCTCATTCTAACTAAAGTGCACAAAATCTTGGGACCTGAAACATACTTTACAAAAGATATTTTGCTGTGCTAGGAAAGCACGCTAATTATTACTGTACATATAGCACTAAAGTGACTATAGCCATAATATCAAAAGGAACAAACTGAGCCATTGTTTGTTTTACTCCCATTGTATGCATGGAGATGAGTGAAATGGGTCTATATTTCCATGCACGCAATGGAGTAAAATGAGTACTGAAGCAACCTTTCCATTTTGACATGGAGCTATCCAATCACCCTACGCAATGGGCAATTTTAAAAGGAACGCATGTGCACTCATAAATGTGCGTATTGGTGCACGAGCAGAAATACGCTGCAATTAGATAGCACGCGCAAAAGTATGCGCGTTTCATTTAAAATCCCCCCGCTGCACGTGTGTGTGCGTAATCTTAAGAGGAGACTCGGGTAAATGTCCTGCATGATTTCCGCTAGGGCTTTGGTGACATGCATGTATGCAGGCGGATTTTAAAACATGCTCGCATGAGGGAAAAAACAGTTTTTCCAATTAGTCTACCAGTTGATATTGAGATCTATAAGAGCCCTCTGGTTCTTCATCCTGTAAGCCCCTCACTTGACCCCGAACCTTCACACTGTGCTGAAAGCCTTAAAACTCGAGATCTCTAGACTTGCTCCTCATCAGGACATGCCGTAAAGTTACACAGATAACACGCGGACGCGCGCCAGGGTCAGCTTTTTCAAAATTATCTACAGGGTAGAAATTAAGGTTATACATACAGTAACCTCCAAGCTGGTCCTGAAGCCTGACCTGGTTTTCAGGATATCTACGAAAGATTTGCACACACTATCGTCACTGTAATCAAGCATCCTACACATCTGAATGGTGGAACAAGACTACAGGACTGGGATGAGAAAGGGTGTCCCACGCACTGCACTTATTAGTGACCTGTTTGCAGTCTTCAAGGACCAGAAGTATCATTTATTTAGTTACAATTATGAATTGCTTCTATAGGGCACTCAAAGCAATTTCCAAAAACATATATAATACAAAACCAACATAGCAATACATATTAAAGATATTAAGTATACAAAATCAAATGTACGGTAAATAATAAAATAATAAAACGATGTTGATGTGGTGGCATTGCTATTACAGCCTTTAGCTGTTTTTTTTCTCACGGGCTTAGCTCTATGGTTCTCAATGCACTTCTTGAGAACACAATAAATGGTCAGGGAATCCATAATGAATATGCACGAAATACATCTGCTTATGTTGAGGCCCTGTGCATGTGAATATCTCATGCATATTCATTGTGGATAGCCTGAAAACCAGGTTGCCTAGGGTACTCTGGAGGACTGGGTTGGGAAGCCCTGTTTTGGCTTCAGCTATTTTCTGGGTGTGCTTAGTTTCAATCTTTTGTGCTGAATGTAAAGTCTCGCTGTCTGAAATTCTCAGCAGCTTGCTTAGTCCCTCGCTCGTGAAAACCCAACTGTGCTCAAGGACGAAAGCCTGTGAATTCCTCGGAACTAAAACTCTTACTCTTTCTAGTGGGAACCTCATTTCAAGCATTTCTTTTAGTTCAAATAAAAAACGCTCATCTTAACACAAAAAAAATGCAAAGTACTCATTTAAAAATAATTATGCAGTTGAACTCTCTAAGCTGTAACATCTCATTAACAGAGCACCCTGCTGACCTGGCTCCTGCGGACAGAATGATTTTTTTTTTTTTTTTTAATGAGCACAGTGTGTACAAGGCTGCTGCTTACACACCTATCAATGAGCGCTGTGCTACGAAAGCAAAGTAAGATGAGGTCTTGAATATCTCAGTATATTCTCCATTATACATAGCTTTAGAGTAGACCATCAACCTGGCCCAAAGTTTCAACTGAAGTCCAAATACTACAGATCATATCACAATCACAAGGAATGTCTGGGTCATGCGTTGGACTTTATTTGTAAAACAAAAGTAGATATGGAATTTTTTCTTAGTCTCCTTTCCTGTTTTATTCACTCTAGAACCGCCATTTTATTCATTCATTTTTCTACCCTGTCTTTCTGAGCAAACAGTGAAGATCAGTCCACTCTATTTCTGTAAATTGCTATTCCATACTGGACCCATTTGATTTGTATTGGGCAGGCATGCTCTACTGAGAAATGCTTACAACTGGGGACCCCAAACTATGGCCCGAGGGCCAGATGCGGCCCTTGGCTGAATTTCATCTGGCCCTTAGCAGCAACAGTAGAAGACGCCCACAGCAACATTGACAGAAGGAGCTTGATCTGGCCAGCAGTGGCAGGAGCACATTCCATTGCTTCTGCCAGCTCAGATACTTTAAGTTGGAAGTGCAAGTTGTAGTAGGTCAGGTGCAAGGCCACCACTGATTAGCTGTGTTATGCATTACTGGTGTTAGTGCTACTTGTGCAAGTGGAGCCACATGGGCCAAAGACAGGGAAAAAGGCTACAACACAATCATAAAGGGTTCTCAGCTGCTGTGGAGGGTGGTGCAGGCATGGAGTAGGGCAGAGCTTTCCAAAGTGTGTGTCGGGACACATTAGTGTGTCGCCTGTAGTGTGGAGGTGTGTCGCCCGGTCCACAGGGACGGCGGAAGCAGGGAACTATAGCAGGAAGATCGGCGGGCAGTGGTGGAGCTTACATCACCACGGCCCGAAGAAAAGGGTCACGTTCACTCCTCCTCCTTCCTGCCTGTGCAGCCCTGGAAGAAAAACGTTGCCAGAGCCGCGTGGGCAGGAAGGAGGAGGAGCATCTGCTGCGTACAGAAGAAGAGCAGCATTAATGGGCCGTTGCGGATCCCACGTCGCGACGGCCCGAGAAGAGGAGGAAACCCGATAGCAGGGCCGCTGCGGATCCCACGTCGCGGCAGCCCGAGAAGAGGAGGAAACCCGATAGCAGGGCCGCTGCAGATCCCATGTCACGGCCAGGGAAGATCAGGGCCTCTGAAGAGCCCATCCTTCAGCAACCCGTGCAGAGGGACAGCATGTGCCAGTGAGAGCCTGTGCTTGAGCAAGAGAGCATGTAGGAGTGAGAGAGCCTGTGTGTGTGAAAGTGAGACAGCATGTGCACGAGAGAGACAGTATGTATGTATGTATGTATGAGAGAGAGGCATGTGAGAGTGAGAGCTGTGGATGTGTGAGATTGCATGTGAATGAGAGCCTGTGTGTGTGAGAATGTGTGAGATAGCATGTGAGAATGAGAACCTGATTGTGTGTTTGAGGGAAGACAGATGGAGAGAAAAGAAATAGAAAAAAAGACCCTGTAAAAGGAATTGGCAAAAAAACAAGAAAGGAAAGGTGGAAAAAAAAGCCTGTGACCAACCGATTAGAAAACTAAGATCAGACAGCAAAGGTAAAAAAAAAATTTACTTTTTAGTGATTGGCACATGTAATCTTTGGGAATGTGCAAGAGTAGCACTTTCTCTATGCCGATCTCACAATGTACGAGATCAGCATGGAGGAAGTGGAAGCCTGCAAATATTTATTATGAGATAGGTTGTGTTGTGAAACATTTTATTTATGTATATATTTAAGGAAACATACATAAATTGTTGAAATACATTTTGTTCGTTTAACCTTTAACTTCTGGTTTGCTGGTAGACTGAATTACTGTGTCACGAAATTATGTTTGTCTAAAAAGTGTGTCACCAACATGAAAAGTTTGGAAAGCTCTGGAGTAGGGGGTACTGGCGATACTGAGCTGTGGAGCTGTCAGGGAAAGCCAGGTAAAGACAGTGCTTCCTGGGGCTCCCAACCATGCTTGCCATTTCCTTGGAGATGTGGGAGAGGGGGCATGGAACGTTCCCTAAGGATGCAGGCTTTGGAGGCGCAGAGAACATAAATCCTCATTATTATAACCCAGATACTAAGAGATGAATTTTAAAAAGCCCGGCACGTGCATCAATTAGGGGATGCATGAAGAAGTCAGGCTTTTGCGTGCTGACACGCAAAAGCCTGACTTCTTTTAAGAAGTCAGGCTGTTGCCTGTTGGGTGCTTTTAAGAAGCACCCAACAGGCATGTAAATACTGCGG
The DNA here is from genome assembly GCF_901001135.1 of Rhinatrema bivittatum. Taxonomy (NCBI): domain Eukaryota; kingdom Metazoa; phylum Chordata; class Amphibia; order Gymnophiona; family Rhinatrematidae; genus Rhinatrema; species Rhinatrema bivittatum. The sequence goes on along the minus strand of NC_042624.1, from coordinate 52,552,250 downwards.
TACGCACATGTGAAACATTTCCCAAAGGGACATGGTGTGGGTGTGGTCTTAGTGGGACATGGGCATTTTGGGGCCTGGCCAAGAGATGCATGCATAAATACGTATGCGCCCTCGCATGCACCGACATCCCCTGTCGCATATTTTTACTTCTGCTATGGCTGGCACATAAGTTATTAAAGAAGATCGAGACATTTCAGAGGGATTTAAATGGTCTGGGGGAACTGAGGGGAACTACAGGCTATCAAACCAGGGGGGTCTGTTGGACCTAGTGGTTAAATGGGTGAACTGGTGAATGAACTGGTAAACTGGTAATGGCATTGGTACATGCCTCTTAAAATCCCCCGGTTTATGTGGCAGAAGCGGGATTTGCACGCACATGCGTGCGCCCACTTAAGATCTGGCATATATATGCATATGGCCAGGCTATTTTATAACTTGTGTGCATATACACGAATAAGTTATAAAATGGCCGCGTCCCTGGGTGCAGGCCGACATATACACGCCAATGTGTGCCCGTGCGCCGGTACCGTCTCTGTCTGAGAGTCTCTCCCTGAATTAGGATTTCCAGAGGGGGCTGTTTTGCTCATACCATGAATTTAGCATGTTGCAAAAGAGGAGAGTAAGAGGAGGAGGCCAAAATGGAAAGGAAGCAGTCAGGGTTCATGGGGATCTGAAACAGCGCGCACCACACCCATGCACACACCTCATCCTGCCATCCATCCACCCTCTAACCTTCCTGCACTCTACTGCCCTTGTCAGGCAAATACAAGGAAAGGGGTGGGGGGGAGGGGGGTGGCGGCAGGGGGCAAGGTTACTAACTTTGGAGAAATCTAGAAATATTATTACTGACATTCTATCTGCCACATCCTTGGGAATCTTGCCCCCTTCTTCCCCTTCCAAGATTTTCAAATCAACAAAAGGACCAGACGTGCCCTTCCCCAAAACTCAATAAATGACTCAGATAGGCTCTTCCCCCTCCCACACTCAGCAAGCTCCTTGGATATTTACCTTTTTCTCCCCCTTGGCCTGCTCAGGGATTTGAAATGGCCTGTATGGCCCTTTTCTTAAAAGGTTTGGGAACCCCTGGATTACAGTACATAACTGTTCACACTGGGTATGCTGCAGGAGGCAGATGTGGTGGGGGTCACAAGACAGCGAGAGATTCTGGTTTACTGCTGGTGCCTTGCACTCCTGAAAGGCAGAGGTACCTGGGTTCAGACATTAGGGAATCTAATAAGATTATTCATTGTTGAACTTTTGGAGCTGTTTCTCAGCTGGAAAGCAAGAGTTCGAGTAGAATTGGTGCATACTTCTTCCTGTTGTTTACCGCGATTATTGTAATCTGCATTGAACAATTCCCATTGTAAATAAACACTAAAAGTAAATACATAACTAAATTTCATTTGGCCTGAAGAGCAAGAATCTGAACCAGGAACTGAATGAACCTCATTCTTAAGCCAACCCAATCTCAGGTTTACTACTAGTGCTCATCTCAATACTTGCATTGTGTCAAAGGTGGCTTCCTTTGAGAGCTCATAGGGAGGCAGATGGGTTTGTAAGTACTTTGACAGATCAGTAGCCCCTTAAGTGATTGGTTCTATTTCTGTATTTCTCTATCATATTTTCCTTGACGCTGACCATATGTCTTGGTACTTCTAGTTTCTAGTTTATTCATTTTTTACATACCGTTGCATTAGTAAAACCTTCACAATGGTTTACAATAAAATGAGAGTAAGAAAAATACAATAAATCATTAACAGTATTTAAAATCAAGTAAATAGATAATTATGAAATAAATAATTAAGAACCATTACAAATAGTAAAAACATAAAATCCAGGCACAGCTACAAAATAAATTACAAACGTTAAAAGAAGATAAGCGCGGAAAATAAAAGTTTCTTAAAAGCTAAAAAACAGTAAGTATGTAATCATTTGTTAGTTAATATCTGCATATGCACATTTGAAAAGCCATGTCTTAAGCTCGGTCTTAAATTTCTTAGTGTCTGCTTGAAGTCTTATCTGGATTGGTAACGTGTTCCAGAGTTTGGGGCCGGCTATTGATATTGCTCCATCTCGCACCTGACTAAGTCGTGCTGACTTTAATGTTGGAATTGTTAATAAGCCCTTACTTGACCTACTGTCTCTACATGCATAGACTATAAGCAAAGTCATTCCTGTTTTATTCTTTGCACCAAAGTATCGATGTTTTTAACTTGCTTTCTGAAGGAAAAGAAGGTTTCTGAGATCGTTATATATGTCAGTGTGTCCCATTAACTTTTTGTTTGCTATCCTAGTCTTATCGAATTGTCAAGACCTGTCAGGGGGATCATGAGAATTCTGACAGGGCTGCTTTATTTTCCAGATCCATGCATGTGTGGATGGTGGATGCACGCATCCCGGAACGTAGCATTCTTTAATTCTTGTTTTTGGCATTGGACTGATTTATCAGAATTCACTAGAGACAGACGAGCACAGTATAACAATGTACATGCCTACAATCACCGACTTTCTAGAATATTATGCAGATGTTAATATTATTTATAAAAGACTCAAGATAGCTGAAAATCAGAAACTATCAAAATACAAAAAAATCCAGCTATGTGTAGAACTCAATAGAGACTTACTTACATTGCAACCGTCATACGTAGCCTCAGTAGAATAATGGCTTATATTGTCAAGCCTTTGCAACTCTGGGCTTGAATAATCATAGGTTGCTGTAAGTATTAAGATGCAAACATTGTGTGGGTACTACTAATGTTTGCTCTCATCGCTTTCCACCAGTTTGGTAAATAATATCTTACGTCCTGAAGTGCTCGCTCCAACACAGCAGTGTTTCGGAGTGTTAGACTCCTTCCTCAGGGAACTTCAGGGAGGTAGTTTACTGGTGCAATTCTGTGTGGAAATACAATATAAGAGTTCTGAAAAATGCCAAAAGGCTATTAGTATAACAAATGGCTGAGATTTGGAAGCAAAACAAAAACTTACTGTGAGATGATGATTCTCGGCAAGGCTGCTCACTTCTGGGGCACGTAAGTTTTTTGACTTTGGCATCGCATTGACAACATTTAGAGACTTTAAAACTTACTAAAGATGTTTTATTTTAACGCATAAGTTTATTCATAAGGGGGGTCCCCCTGCACCCCATTTGCGTTGTCTTTCATGTGTTTTCTAGCGATCTCAGCCAGTGTTTTTCACCGCTACTTCGACTGACCATAATCATCATCTCACAGTAAGTTTTTGTTTTGCTTCCAAATCTCAGCCATTTGTTATACTAATAGCCTTTTGGCATTTTTCAGAACTCTTATATTGTATTTCCACACAGAATTGCACCAGTAAACTACCTCCCTGAAGTTCCCTGAGGAAGGAGTCTAACACTCCGAAACACTGCTGTGTTGGAGCGAGCACTTCAGGACGTAAGATATTATTTACCAAACTGGTGGAAAGCGATGAGAGCAAATATTAGTAGTACCCACACAATGTTTGCATCTTAATACTTACAGCAACCTATGATTATTCAAGCCCAGAGTTGCAAAGGCTTGACAATATAAGCCATTATTCTACTGAGGCTACGTATGAAGGTTGCAATGTAAGTAAGTCTCTATTGAGTTCTACACATAGCTGGATTTTTTTGTATTTTGATGTTAATATTATGTCTGTGTTAACATTTGAAGATACCAACAAGCAGTCCAAATTTCCAAACCTCTGTCCTTCTCTGAGCCATCTTGCTTTCTCTGTTCCTTCAAGTCTGTCCTTATTGTGCTATAAATGTTTTCACTTTTTACCTCTCCTTTCTTTACACAGACTTAAAGAATTATGTCAAACTTATTTAACACTCACCCTGAGTTGTTTCTTTTAAGCTTAATGAAAAATTACTCATTTCATAGATGCTTAACTAAACTGATAATTTTTAATTTACAGTTTTCTCAGCTAGAAAAGTAGATTCACTTAAAATGAACTGCATAAGAACATTGATTTATCTGTATTTTTATCCTGTGTTGTAATGTATATAGAGAAACACTGAAAGGCAGTGTGACCTGTATCCATAAAATTGACTGCTGGCAAGGAAGCGCTGAATAATTCCAATCATTTTGAGGGTCTGGGCCATGATTTTCACAAATGTTGTAAAACATGTTCTACACAGAGTGGATCTGATCTGTCAAGCTGATATGCACTCCAGCCACTGGTGTACTGCTGAGATTTATCAATCCATTTGTCCCAAATGACAGGCCCTCAGTGGCCCTACAGCAGTCAGTGCCATCAACATGCTTACAAGGCTGGCTTATATATCTAATGATATGCATTCCTTTGATGGCGTGTTATAGATGCATGGAGCACTGGGCCACATCTGTGGCTTCAAGCCTCAGCCACAAGCTTAAACTAATCTTGCACATGAGTCAGGAAGCAGGGGGTCTAGTGATTAGAGAAATCCTAGCACACCACTTCAAGACCCTCTTCTGCCAGGGTCTTCTCGGGTGAGCTTGGGCATGTCCCCCTGGGGGCAATTTTCTAACTCTGCATTTCGGTACAAAGTCTGTGAACTTCTTCCCAAGTTTGAAAGTGAAAGTGCATACGTTGAAAATTAAATCTGCATGCTTTCCTTTCCTCCCCCGACCAAGCTCCCCCTCCCACCCAGGGACGCCTTCTTTTAATGCAGCTAAAAGGATGCATCCAGGGACGGCAATTTTCAGTGCTGATGGATGCTGGTAAAAGACTTTTTATCCCCCATGAATGGCTTTGAAAATTTCCATCTTTATCTCCCTGTGCTTCCAGGACCTTATTGATCTTAGACTGAAAGGTCAGGGGAAGATGCAATTCAGTGGAAAAGTAAAATCATTTACAGTCAACAGTGAACGGAGCAGATAATGATAAACTGGACAAATCTAAAATGCCCTATTGTGAGCATGGTAGCCATCTTCAGCTAGGTTGTTTGTCTGTTGCAAGGTTGGTAAAATTCTTACTTTTCTATCAGGCTGATGAAATACAGAGCGCTCAGCTGAGCGTTCTGTTTAACCCATGGTTGGACATGGGATTTGGATGCGCATCCACAACCCCTTATGCTATAAGGGGATTAGCACATACAAAACACGCGTCCAACCCCCCGTGAAGGTAATAGCGCTCATCACTTGCGAATGCATGATGATGATGAGCTTTTCTCCCCCAATTCCAAAAAAAAAAAAAAAATGTGCACCAGACGAGCACATTTTAACCTGCAAAAATTAACGCTTGCCCAGAGTAGGCGTTAATTCTTGAGGAGCCTGAAAAAAATAACAGAAAAGCTGAAAATACTGCTTTTCGGTTCCTTTTTTCATCATTGCAATATTAAGTTGGAGGAACCAAAATAGGAGAATTAAGGAAAAAAAAAAGTATGCCGGCAGTCAGGTTAGAAAACGGGACGCTCAATTAACGAGCGCCCATTTCCTAACTGGCTGACAGCCACCTCTACTGGGTGCCCGCTGCCGAGGAGAAACTAGGGGTGCACAATTTCCCTTAGCGCCTCCTTTTTACCACGGCACCCAATTTAAATATTAGATTGAGCACCCGGGAGAGGTGGATTGGCGAGCGTTAAGGGAGCAGGCCTGTTTGTTCATTAAATACTCGCTGGCTTGCAAATTAGACAAAGGCCAGAGACCCTGAATACCTATATAAATCTCCATCCTCATCACTCTTTAAATTAGCAATTAACAGGTAATAACTCTAACCTGACTACTGCATTTCTCCCACAATATATTCCAGAACAACGTTATTGAATGGCGATGGTAATCCTGCTTTGTTTTATGCCATATTCCCTCAAAAACGCAGGTTCTGGAATGCAATTTTCTCCCTGTATGGTATTCATTTAACTGATCCCTAATCAATGAAAAAATGCACCATAAACCTATCAAAAGTAGTCTAATGAAGCACATATTCTGATTGTTTGTCCAACTAAGGCCTGGATTTACTAACACTGCCAGGCTCTCTGAATCCCGTGGTACAGGGGGGTGAAACGGGGGGGGGGGGGGGGGGGGGGGGGAGAGGTCCTGCGATAGCCGGCAGCGATCGCACCTTCGCGGTGCAATCGCTGCCGGCGTCACACTGAATAACTACACCATAAAAGGTGTAGTTATTCGGCGTGAAATAGGCAGTGATACGGAAGCTTACCATTTCGCCGTCCTTGCTGTCTTCTCGGCATCCGCCCCGACCCCTCCTCTTCTGGGGCAGACGCCACCCCGACTCCGCCCCTTTTTAGTTATCCCTTTTCATGTGCGCAAGCTTTTGTAAATGACCCCCTAAGTTTGGTACTTAGCCGGACAGGTGTCAAGGTTTGAAATTCCCACTGGTCTGACGTGACTGCCCTGGCATCTCCGGATACATTTTTAACTAGCTAAAAATGTATTTGCTAGCTGGCCAGCAGCCTGTGAAGTGGGCGTGGGTGTAAGCCCTTTGTGTTGTGGCATAGTTGATGCAGCCTCGTAGGTGAACCTACGAGGTCTATGCTGGCAGCTGGTGAATGTGCCTGTAGTGGGACAGACTGGCGCTTGACCTTTACCAGCCACCTCCCCTGCAGGTTGAGCCCCTGGGTTCTAGTGGCTGCAGATCTTAGGCAGGTCTCTAGGTCGGTAACTAGAGCAAGCGTCCAATGGCATTTCGGAGTCAGGGCAGGCAGCATAACAGAGCCGCGAGACAGGCCAAGGTCAGGGCAAGCGGCAGACAAGGGTGGTCAGTTCCAGGAAAGAGGTCAGATCTGGAAGTCAGGCCAAGGATGGAAGAGGACACACAGAAGACACTGGATGAGATAGGCAATACAAGGCAAGGCTGGACAAGGAAGTTTGGATGAGATAAGATTGGACGAGATAAGGCTAGACAAGGTAAGGCTGAAGAGGCAAGGCTGGCTGAAAAATCAGGAATGCAGGACACAGGAACTAGGAACTCAAAGGCAACATGCACTGCTAAGGCAGGAAACCTGTTGCTGAGGCAGAGTAGTACTTCGATGCCCTTGCTTAAGTAGGCCAAGCAGCCTGACGTCATTGGAGGGTGCCACTCAGTGTTTCCCACTGTGGGGCCTTATATAATGCACATATATGCACGTGTGAGCACCTAAGGGACAGTGGCTGGAGCAGCAGCTGGAGGAATCTCGAGTCACTCTAGGCAACATTCAGAACAGTAGGCATGTGCTGAGCACGGGACTTACCCAGCCACGTTGGGGATGAGTGAGGCAGCTCAAGGGGCCCTCCTGTGAGCTGCCAAATGTAACACAGCTGAATATGAACCTCAAAAAGTGTATTATTTTATGAACTTGCTTTTATTCACATAATCTAGATTTCAAGCAGTCTGAGTGCATTTTGAATAAAAATTGTTGCACCGAGGTACACTGTTTATGAACAACATGAAATAAAACATTGTTTTCCTGTATAAAACAAGCATTTCAGCATAACCAGTCCAATAATTGACTGTGTTGAACTATTTTGTGCATCTGTCTAGTGCTATTTTAAATAAGAGGCTGAGGCACTAGTGCTAACACCTTTCCAAAGATTTATGTGCGTCCAAAGCGCTGTTAGTATGCACAATCCAGTTTGTACACGTTAACTGCACTAAATGCACGTTAATTAACTCACATTAGTTTTAACAAAATAAGGGATGCTGAGTTAATAAACTGCAAAACAGATAATTACCTAATAGCTTATAGAAAAATAACTTGCATTAAAATTTGCAAACGTGAACATACACCACTGAATGCAAAAAACGTATTTACACCTCGAGAAGGTATTGTTAAGTTCTTGAGATAATGTCCAAGTTAATATGCTAATGTTAATGCTAGTAAATTAACACAGTCATTTACATATCATTAGCATGTACTTTAACAAGAGCTAATTAAGAGGCATTAACGGCTGATGCTAGCATGCCTTAAATTGGCCTCATACTCTAAAATTATTTGCAATGATGATAAAGAATGGACTATATTTACTACCAAGTTATGATTCTCTGCTAATTCAAGGCCAAATCTCAGTGTCATGCAGTATTTCTCTCCAACCCCTAACTAGTTTCTAACAGGAGCATTGCTTATAGACTGTAGCTCCAACAGGGTCCATGGGAGAGTAAAGAGTATCTGGGAAGGGAGCAGTTAATAGTGAACATAATTCCCCTGAAATATAACAAATTTAATTGCTTACTTCTGTGATTCCACAGCAATCTACAGTATAGCCAGGAAAATGGTCTTACAACCTTTTCCCACTACACGCTCTGACAGATCAATTGAATAATAATCACTAAATAAAGTCTATTCAAAAAACGTATAAATAAGAGGAATAACAGAGTCCATAACTGGACATATTCTGAGAAATTCAGACAGTCCGAATCCTTTGAAAGGTAGATAAATATTTGAAATACTCAGAAATTAACACTATCTTGGAATTTAGTACAACCATGGCATTAAAGAAATTGAGGGGTCTGGCTAACTTTAGGACAGCCCTGTGGTCCTGTGGCCCAACCAGAGTTTGCAGGATAACTTATCCAGCTAATGATTCCTCCCTAAACCACCCATTCCCTGGCCCTGAAATATCTGGTTAAAAATGTAGCCGGATAAGTCACTTACTTGGCTGAGTGGTGCCCTCTGACTATAGCTGAATATTCAGCGGCGCCACTTAGCTGCATAAGTCCGACTTATCCGGCTAAGTTTATTCTGAATATCCGGCTCTCTATTTTAAATCAATGAGCTCTTGTGTGAGTGGTAGTCTCCCATCTTCTGAAGTATTATCAGGGTGCTAGCATACCTGACAAATGAACGGTTCTTTGATTTGCTAATGGCGCTTTTGAATTATGCCATCTGTTGAATAATGTAATAAGGCACAAAATTTGGCTTATATCATACATACTAAAGAGTGACATGACAATGTTATGCAATTTATCTAATTTGATAGAATCTGTTGGAACAAATATCCCATTTTAACAGATCAGGTAGCTATTCATCTTGCCTGCGGCTAATGAATGCTTGCATACTGTATTGCTAAGTATTACCATGTTTCTATAACCATTATACTGGAAATAGTCATATATTTATGAAATTATCAATCTATAATGAATTACTAAGATGTTACATTTCAGAGGTTTGATGAATGCTGAAATGAGCAACATCATTCTATTAATGTTTTAATACTGGAAATCTAAAAGTCCTATACAGTCAAATTTAAAAGGGTTCTTGTATTTTTAGAAGTCACAATAATAATGAGCCCTATAGATTGAAGGAAAAAAGGACACTTTTTACAAGTCAATTAGTTTTTTACTTGGTTTGAAAGGTTTTGTACATTTTTTAGAAGATAATTCTATAGGGGCAGATTTTAAATGCCCTGCGTGCGTAAATCCGGCCGGATTTATGCGCGCAGGGCCCTCGCGCGCCTATTTTGCATAGGCCGCCGGCGCGCGCAGAGCCCTGGGACGCGCGTAAGTCCCGGGGCTTCGTAAAAGGGGCGGGGAGGGGGGTGTGTCGGGGCGTTCCCAAAATGATGCGGCATTTCGGGGGCATGACGTGGCGTTTCGGGAGTGGGCTCGGGGGCATGGTGCCAGCCCAGGGGCGTGGTCGAGGCCTCCGGACCAGCCCCCGGGTTGGGTGATGGCGCGCCAGCGCGCGCAGATTTACGTCTGCTTTTAGCAGGCGTAAATCATGCAACAGAGGTAAGGGGGGGTTTAGATAGGGCCGGGGGGGTGGGTTAGGGAAGGGAGGGGAAGGTGGGGGGAGGGTGAAGGAAAGTTCCCTCCGAGGCTGCTCTGAAATCGGAGCGGCCTCGGAGGGAACAGGCAGCGCGCGCTGGGCTCGGCGCGCGCAGGTTGCACAAATGTGCACCCTTTGCGCGCGCTGACCCCGGATTTTATAAGATACGCGCGGCTACGCACGTATCTTATAAAATCCAGCATACTTTTGTTCACGCCTGGTGCGCGAACAAAAGTACGCGATTACGCAAATTTTTAAAATCTACCCCACTGAGCTTACCTGAAGTTCTGATTACAATATGTAACATTATCTTTATCCAAGAGCACCAAATGTGGCAACTGTTCCTCACAAGGGGGGTAATGTGCTAAGCCATGGAAGCCTCCTTAGGAAGGGCCTGATACCTCAAGATGTTTGCTCATGGTAGCAGACCATCTGCATAACATGCAAGTGGTTCCTGCGATGACTTCTATGCAAAACAGTTATAGAGAAATTGCAATTTTTTTTGCAAAGAACCCCTTAACCACACCTCCCTGAGATGTAGCTAAGTTTTGTGGGGAATTGCTCATTTGAGTAATTTTCTGTGCAAAATTTAACATATGCAGATCTGCATGATTTCTCAGCTCATTAATGATTTTGCTATGGTTTGCGAATGGGTTCACCAGCGAGAAATAACATGCCCTAAAATTTGCAAATGCAATTACAAGTGGAGTTTGACTCTTTTGCTCTCATATTTGTGAACCCATTTGCACTTTAGTACATTGATCTCAATGTGATGGATTTTCCATTCTGACACTTACAGAAAATAAATGTCCAAATTATAACAACCTCCTACCAGCAGAGTGGGTCTACCAAATGGTCCTTATTGCTGATATCTTCTTTATTTCTAGTTCCGGAAAGAAATATCTCTGCCACTCAGAAACATCCAGGTGAAGCTGATATTTCCATGAAACAAAGGGCTCAGTTTATCAAGAGAACTCTCTCTCACCTTCTATAAAACAGGTGCCAAATATTCTCAGATTCCCTAAGCACTAGTAGAAGACTATTCCTATTATAAGAGACGTGAAGCATGTAAAACGTTTAATACTAAAGTTATATTCCTGCCTGGAGATGCTAAAACTGTGGACAGTCTGAAACGGAGACTGCAAGGATTCTGACACTTGTCAAAAAATGAGCACAGTATTTATAGCTCCAGTTAAATCATACGGTAAGAATTCGGAGCAGAAGAGTGTGAGTAGTTCTCACAGGTTTGCTAGGGATTAGCCTGAATTTGTGGAATTAACCAGACCTTCCAAATGTCCATTTTTTCTAATGACAAGACAAATGCCTCAACTTATAATGCATTATAATATATTTTATAATACATCTTTCATACGAATATGCTCAAATGCTTTATGGCATGGCAACTAAACAGAAATGCTATCATCCATTTCAGGGAGGGGAGGTAAAGAATGCAATAAGCCACAGTGATGGTGACAGAGATATTAGTGAAAGTAAGGGCCAGCACTCTGCATAGCATAAGCCTCCATTCACCAACAAACATCTAGTATCTTATTCATGTTTGACTGCTTGTCTTAGGTCTCGGGGCCTTGTGTGTCTTCTTAAGCAGCTAAATATTTATTGATGACTCTGGCCCCCTAGTCTTTCGTACACTACCCACTGCTCAAATGGATTCCATTATTTCCAACAACCAAGAACTATAGAACAGATTTTAACAGCATTATAAATGTACCTTGTGGGTTAAAAATCTAACATTTGCTGAAACACTTGGAAGCAAGATGGCAGCGTGAACCGGGTTGTGGTAATATCGTTTGTAGCTGCCTCAGGAAATTACCTAAAAAAAAATGGCCACCGGAAAGGGAAGGTACGAGTTTACCTCTCTGACTCGGCCTTTCCCTCTGAGCAGCGTCTTATTACCACATACACCGGGAAAGCAACAGAACAGGGGGAGGAAGCCCCCGCTGCGGTGATCAATGAAGGAGCATCAACATCACCGGGGGAAATTACCTTAAGTCCCCCGGTTACTCGGGCTCCAAAGGTGGTGGAACTCCCGTTGTCAGCTGTGATGCAAGGTCCCGATGCGGCTCCAGCGAATCCAGAGGGAGAGGGGCAGAGAGGAGGAATGCCCTCGAATCTCTCACTTCTCGCGGGACTATCGATAACCCCAGGTGGTGTGCCGGTTACATCGACCCCGGAAAGGGAGCAGAAGGAGTGTGAGAGTACTAGAACTGCAATGGGGAAAATTTTGCTGGTGGAAAACGCTTTGGAAGGAAAATGGGTGAGTTAACCCACTTTCAATTACCTCCTAAACCAGCAATAGTGACTTTGGATGCAATTTGGGATCTGGTAGCCGCTCTGGGTAGTTCGCTACAGGATCACAATGCAAAGCTGGATAATCTAAATATTAAATTTAACTTATGTGAAGATCAATTAAAAGAGATTAAACCATGGATGGATTCTATGGAAAGAGCAGTGCAGAAAACTCAGGAGTGAATTGTTAAATTGATTAAAGATTTAACTAGTGTTTCCCATAGGCTTGAGAACCTGGAGAACAACTCCATGCATTTAAACTTACGTTTTCTGAATTTTCCTAAAATTGTGGGTGAGATTTCCTATATAACTTTAAAAAAATACTGAGGTAGATCTTCAAAAAATACGCGCACGAACAAAAGTACACCAGATTTTATAAGATACGCGCGTAGCTGAGCCGCGTAGCCGAGCCGCGCAGCCTGCCTCCATTCCCTCCGAGGCCGCTCCGAAATCGGAGCGGCCTCGGAGGGAACTTTCCTTCCGCGTCCCCCCACCTTCCCCTCCCTTCCCCTATCTACCCCACCCCCCAGTCCAACCTAAATTCCCCCCCCTATCTTTGTTGGGCAAGTTACGCCTGCTTGAAGCAGGCGTAACTTGCGCGCGCCGCCCCGGCATCCCCCGGCACAGGCCGCAGTGCCAGGGGACTCGGGACCGCCCTCCCGGCCCGCCCCCGAATCATCGCCACGCCCCCGGACCCACCCCAGACCGCCCCCTGCCCCCAGACACACCCCCTGGACACACCCCCTCCCACCCCTTTTAGGAAGCCCCGGGACTTACGCGCGTCCCAGGCTTTGCGCGCGCTGGCGGCCTATGCAAAATAGGTGCACCGGCGCGCGCAGGGGTTTTAAAATCTACCCCTTTTTCTTGAAATTCTTAAATTTGAAAAAGAAAAGACTCCTTGTATTAGCAAGATGTATTTCCTACCTGTTTCCTCTAAAGAACAAGCTTCTATGATTAACTGCCCTGAGACATTGGAAAATCTAACACAGGATTGAACAGCTGAATTCTATGAGCGTGCAACTCTCCTGGTATTGTTTGTGTCGGAGAAAGATCTAAGCAAAGTCATGAGAAGATATTTTAGAAGTATATCTGTTCCTTTTTATGGATCTCAAGTGCAAATATATCCTGACTTTGCTCGTGCAACACAAGATAGGAGAGAATTTCTTGCTTTAAGGGCACAAATTGTTTCTTTAGGTTTCTCCTTCATACTGAGATACCAGTGCAAATGCATTGTTAGATCCCAAAACGAATGTTTTATATTCTTTTTGCCCGAACAGCTTAAGTCATTTACAAATTCAAGGAGTATAGTGACCATCTCTCCTAGTATTAACAGGTCTGAGGAGCCAGAATATAAGAGGTTGCTTAACATTAAGCCTGTTTCTTTATTTTATTTGGAAAATCTCCTGGATGTCCGCCTCCCCGCAATATTTTTTTCTTGATGGAAAAATGTGTATTTCCTGTAATATTATTTACATATTTAGGCTTCTTTGTGATGACTGCATTTTTATTTTTCTAATAGTAAGAATACATCTTGCTTGTATTATGATGAAAATGAATAAAAAAAAAATAAATCTAACATTTGCTAATGTAAAAGACTTATGTAGTACTATGTCCCCATGTACTTTACATTTCCAGTCTTACTGAAATAGAAAATAAAAGCTTAAAAAAAAAAAAAAAGACATCCTAGTATCCCTGTGGGCAGGGTTTTACAAGGTCATGATAATGTAATGTGTTGAAAACAGGAGGACAGGTAAATGTCAAAGGCCAGGTTCCTGAGGCAGAGTCTCCAGATGGGTTAATTCTGCACATACCTTAACAGGAATGAACCTCACTCATAAGCCAGGGTATGTTGAATCCAATTTCAGTATCTCAGATTTACTAATAATGCCCTTCCTAATTCTTGCATTGTGCCAAAGAGAGCTTCCTTCTCAAGCTTATAGGGTGAAATATGCACAAGGTGTCTAGATGCGCCTTGAAGTTCTTTTTAATTAGACTTTCTGTGTGGGCAAAATTTAGCTGCTATCCGGCTGAGCTAGTTAGCCTGATAAACTTATCCAGCTAACAGGCCGATACAGTAAGGAGCAGTAGGAAGAGGTGTGTTAGTGCCGGGCGCACCCGCGTTTGCCGCATGCACAGTTCGGATCACCTAACACTCCAGACTGTATTTAAATAGCTTGCAAATGCAAGCTGCGTCCAAGAAGCGTTAGGCCCACGCAATCCATTTTACTGTATAGAGCGCTATACAGCACCTATACAGTATCCTGGGTGCGCTGGTACCTGTCATTTCAAATGACGTTTGAAATGACAGGTACCAGGGGGGATTGCGAGCCTCTCCCCCCCCCCCCCCTCCCGAACCAAGGCGCAGGGCAAAAATTAAAACAAAAGTGAATAAAGTGAATAAAAGTAAACTTACTGCATGTGAATTTTCTTTGAACAGTCCTCTCTTTCTCTCCTCCTCCCGAGGCATGCACCGCAGCTCCCCTGCCTCCTGGGGGCAGCCGGCGGCGAAAGCGGCTTCCAGCAGCCCCCGCCGGCGAAGGTGAATGAATGTGCGCCTGTGCATGCAATTTGGGCGCTCAAGGCGTGACGTCACGACGTTTGGCATCACGGCGTGTGATGTCAGTGTTCGCTAATGCACTGCCTTGAGCGCCCAAATTGCATTCATTCACCTTCGCCAGCGGGGGCTGCTGGAAGCCGCTTTGGCTCCCCTGCCCCTGCCGGCGGTGAATGAATGCACGCCTGTGTACGCCTGTGCGTGCAATTTGGGCGCTCAAGGCAGTGCATTAGCAAACGCCGATGTCACACGCCATGACGTCACGCCTTGAGCGCCCAAATTGCATGCACAGGCGTACACAGGCGCAGATTCATTCACCGCCGGCGGGGGCTGCTGGAAGCCGCTTTCGCCGCCGGCTCCCTCCGCCTGGATGAATGCACGCCCGCCGGCGCGTACGGGCATTCATTCACTCACCTTCGCCGGCGGGCATGCATTCATCCAGGTGTACGGGCGTCCATTCATCCACCTTCGCCGGCGGGGGCTGCTGGAAGCCGCTTTCGCCGCCGGCTGCCCCTGGGAGGCAGGGGAACCGCAGTGCACGCCTCGGGAGGAGGGGAGAGAGGACTGTTCAAAGAAAATTCACATGCAGTAAAGTTTACTTTTATTACACTTTATTTACTTTTGTTTTAATGACATGTCGAGCCGATTTTCGCCCTGTGCCTTGCTTCGGGAGGGGGGGATTTTGACCGGAGCCTGCCTATTGCTGTCACACCACACTAACGCCAGGGTAAGGGTCCCGGGTGGTGAGGGGGTCATTTGCCCATGAAATTTCGTGTCTCTGACCTGACGCTCCACACTAACGCAGGGGTAAGGGTAGGCGGTAAGTTAGCAGGTTAAACACGCGGTAAACTGCAGGTTAAAAAGACGATAGTCGGGGCGCACATTACTGTATGGGAGGGAATAGCTAATCGAAGTGCTTACATCTCATATACATGCTGCGGGCGGAAAGGGTTACCCGTTGATTTAAAGAAGCGGTAAGGATGAGTTAAAAGGGACAGTGAATCGCGGGTTGGACTTACGCGGCCAAATTGTGAGTTAGAAGCGGGTTAGAAGCAGGGTAACCGCGGCCGCGCTTTACTGTATCGGCCAATAACTTAGCTGAGATATTCCGTGGCACAGCAATCTAATAGCCAGATAACTTTATCTGGCTAAGTTTAGAACAGCTGGTCTAACTTATCCAGCTAACTTGGCAGGATAGGGCTGAACATCGGTACTTCTCAGGCTAATAGGGTTATTCATCAAAATATATTAACATCATAAAGCATGCGATAATGCTAGTGTAAATGCAAATTTTGGGAAGAGGCAGGATTAGGCATGTATTTATGAAAATGAGGGGCAATATCACCACTGGAAATAACTACTACTTTTTTCCTGGCATCAAGCTGTGCAATATGACCAAAAAGTCCATAATGCAATTCACGATACATTTTTTAAATTGCATTTTGGCCATTCCTGGGAAGGAGGGAGGGAGAGAGAGAGAGAGTGAGAAAGAAATAGAGCCCCTCTAGGGAGGCCCTCACAGTATGCAACTATTATATGCATAGGAGGGGCACCTAACAGCTTGAGGTCAGGTGTTGGTGGTGGTTTAGGGGCTAGTTTTACATGCAGAGTGAGATGTACGAGCAGCACAGTACACCTTGGTGAAGATTTAACGTCATTTGGAGTGAGGAAAGTCTCACAAAGATGACATTTCTACTATGTTCTCTCACCCTAGCTTGATGGACTCTATAACAGGGTACCATCAAGCTAGGGTGAGATAATATAGTACAAAATTTAATCTTTATGAGACTTTCTTCACTCCAGATGATGTCAATTCTTCACCGAGGTGTACTGTGCTGCTCATACATCTCACTCTGCATGTAAAACTGGCTCCTAAACCCTAAACCACCACCAACACCTCACCTCAAGCTGTTAGATGCCCCTCCTATAGAGATATAAATACTTGACTACTAGTAAGGCCTTCTAGAGAGGCTCGTTCTCTCTCTCTCTCTCTCTCTCTCCTACTCTCCCACTCTCCCACTCATTAGTGGCAGCCTCTGATCATAGCCAAATACTGAAAAGGCACCACTTAGCTACACAAATCCAAACTATTTTGGCTAGTTGGTGCTGAATATCGGCCTCCCATATATTGTAACTCCAGGTGTATAAATGCAAAGAAAAGTACTCATAATAAGAGGGTTTGATGTATCATTGGTTGTTTAGAACAAACTTCACTAACGGCATAAGGCGTTTAGCTGAATTCTTTCCATTTACAGTGCACATAAAAGGTGCTGTAGGATTAATAGTGATAAGAGAAAAAATAATGTCACAGTCAGATACCTCCTGTTCCTGACTGCAACTTGCCTTGAGCTATCAATGAAATGGCGTGAGCTAAATCTAAATAAGCAAATAAAATAATGTACAGAAAATAGTGCCGATAGCAAAAATAGTGGTGATTCAGCAATGCCTGGAGTGAAATTTTATAAAAGCATTGAGAAATCAAAGTGTTGCTGTGGTGTCTTCTTGCAAAGGGAAGAGATAAGCCGTCACAGAAACTTTTATTTTCTGCATGCTGGCCTTTTCTTCTTTTTTCTTTGCATGTATGAAATGTCTCCTTCCTCATCTGCTGCACGTGGAACGTTATTTTCCAATGGGGGTTTAATTTTCCACAGCTCTCTTTTATTTCTGTTCATTTCTCAGGCCAACAGAAAGTTGCAGGCCTGGTGTGCTGTACCTAAGAGTGTTTCTCCTTTGTTTCCGCCAGAAAAATTGCTGAATGCAGCAGCTACGCACTGGACCCGGATCCCCCTTCAAGGCTGGAGGCAAGTGCAAAACAGGATGAAAATTCCCATACTCTGATCAGATTCCCTGAGGCAGTAAAGGTGAACTCAGGAGTGGCTTGCAGGGTAAGCATAACAGGAAATAAACCCCAAACTAGAAGCACTGCATACCAGTAAATCTCCTGACTGTTCATTGGGGCTATCCTGTCTGCAGCACTCCAGGAACGGAGTGTGTCGAGCAACTCCCATTTTTATACTTAAATAAAGAAAAATCTCTAGTAAATAGGGCACTGAAGCCGATGAACTGAAGTGTGCACAACTGCCCAAAGACCACTTTGAGTGCTACTTTCACTAGTAGCATCTGTTACATGGGACCACCTAGCCATATTTTGTGCAATTTAAATTTTACAAACTTTGATGCAAAAGTGACTGTGATGCAAAAGTACACAAAATAGTGCATTACCTATGAATACGTATCTGAACTACATGTGAAAGAGGATTTGCAAACTCCATTTTGTAAATTGTACCTCAATGAGGTATAGGGAAAGATTTAGCAAAATACTCCACAGAGAAACGATGCGCATTATTTCTCCACCAGGCTTATTTGCATATAAGTCCCAGTAGCAAAACAGCACACACTAAAAGGGAAATGGTGCACACAATTCTGCACACTTTAGTGCAGTGGCCTCGAAATTTGCAGTTTACTTGATCGGTGGTTATTTATTTTCAACTAGGATTAACACAAAAAATGGCTGACTCAAAATATTCATGTGACATTGCATCTCTTATTATTCTCCAGAAATGGCTTAGCCAAGTTGCTCAGATGCTTATTGATCTTCAAATTCCGCCTCTACTCTGCCAAAATAAATCTTGGTTTTCATTACACCCTATGTATTTTCTCCCACTTGGCTAAAATGCCAAATTCCCTAGTAGTGTTATTTAGAGAAGCACCAGGAAGGCATCGACGGTTGAAGCTCTATTTACCAGAAAAATGATGGGAGGCTTCAGCAGGTTCATTACAGGTCGCACTGATGTAGGGACGTAATCTCTACTGCTGATGAGCCACACACATCTCTCATGGTAGCTGCCTTAAGGTACTATACCACTAATGTGTTTAATCTATGCTTGTTCAACATTCCAGTTGACTAAAAACTATTCCTGCAATACATAATAATCATACAATCTTTGTTTTTCTTTTTTTTGTATCAGGAAGCCCAGAGTTTTCCATTGGGCCTAGACATGGTTCTAAAGTCAGAGGGCAGCATTTCATAAGCTAAATATGTTAACATGCATAAGACATTATCTCTCCTCTTACTAAGAACTCATGCCACGTTTGGTACCTTAATTTTGTGACTCTAATTTAGCTTGTAGCATTCAGCTCATAGCAAGCAAGACAATGGTGTAGAGTCAAGTACAAGCTTTTCCGGGTGTCAGCAGGGCAAAGGGAGACAGCACTAAAAGCAGACTGAAATCAAATGAGTCACAAAGTCAATACATTGTCCCTGCATTCAAATGCCATATAGGTTCAAGCATTAAGAAATCGACTTGTAAATGCTTATAGGAGTTTTGCCCTTTGTACTCTGTACACAGTAGCTGCACATGCCAGCAAACAGAAGCAGAGGCAGCAAAGCTGCAGGAGACGGCAGCTCCTAGAGTTACTTACGTTGACAGCCCCTGTGCCAGAAATATCCCTGCAGACACTCATCACACTTAGGCCCTGCTGTTAACTTCTTACATTCACAAAATCCTGTGTCATTACAGCGATCATGGACTGAGCCATAACGGTTACAATTACATTCTGCAGAAACAAGACAACACACTCATACTTCAGACAGATCAACATGGCTGCCACACTACCAGGAGGACTAAGAAGCATTTCTAATGTATTTGGTTAAGGAAGACCATTCAAGAAACAGTTGGGAGGTTGGCTGACTCCTTCAATTTATTTATTTATATCTCCTCTCTCAGACTATATGAAATAACTACAATGCACAAGAGGAGATAAACAGGGAGGAAAAGCATACTGTACATATTACCATGCTGTTCAGCAAAGTTAAGTGATTATAATATAGATACCATTTGGTAGGACATTTCGAGCTAGTTTAGCAGCCACTGAGAAAGCCTTGTGTTGTCTACTGGACAACTTAATATGCCATCAGTGCAAATTTTGTTCTAAATTATTAAAATCTCATCTATATCATTCAATACTTTGAGTACTGCTGAATGTTATTACATTTTAATGCAACACAAATATACACAAGTTGTCTCCAACAGTCTTCCTTTGTGAAGTGTTTGCTCAAAAAAAGCAAATATCTGATGTTTCAGCAATTTTTACCTGTTCAGCAATTCAGAGGGTGTTTACCTAGAAAACTTCATTTTCTTCCCTGAGCTTCTAGCAAGTTTTGCAAATGACTAGAAAACACAGTTGGGTAGCAGAAAGGAAGACTTTCAAAATAAATCCCAAGCTGGAATGCCAGAAAACATGAAAGAGAAGGTGCATGATATTTAGGGTCTAGCAAATTCTTGTGAGCATGTTCTGTGCTCACAGGACCACAGGCAGCGTGAAACCAAGGGCGGGTACTGTTTTATGATGTGATGTTGGTCCAGCCGCAACACAGTTCAGAAGAATGGCTCCAAAGGGGCAACTAAAGGTTTTTCTTAGGTACTGAGAAATAAAAGTTCCTTACAAGCTGCAATTTTCTATTTGCTCATTTATTTTAGTGCATTATGTTCTGTGCTGCTGTAAATTGCAGATTAGGAGAAGATGACAAGCAGGAGAAGAATGGATTATCTTTGGCAACTCCATCCCCATAAGGCAGTGTCAATTAGTTAACAAAGTTAATTAGGGAAACAGGCAGGCTTAACATGCCATAAGAAAAGTTGGAGAGCACTGAGCAGTGGGAAGCTTCGGTGGGTGCCATAGATAAAACTGGCAATGTGGATGCTAATCAGGCAATCGGGAGCTTTTATGTAGGGAAATCAGCCTGCAGCCCAAGTACTCAGTCAGTAACCTTCCCTTGTTTTGGGGATAAATGGAGCCATATGTCATGCATCGTTAATACTTCAAAACAATACCGATTAGCTTCTTCTCAATGTGCTACTCTGTCCCATAAAACTATGTGGAAACTATAAAGCATGTATTTATTTGCTGTATGACACAAGTGTTTTATCAAAGGCTGGCAAGGCTGGTTTATCATAGCGATGCTGACATAAATTAACTGGCGTGGCAGACAAATAATCGCTTCCTTCTCCTGGAGAGAATTAAAACCGTGTCTCTCAGGTCCATCATCTGGGGAGACGCAATATTTCTATAGCTGATTCAATTCAGCCTTCAGGACAAAAGCAACCATGCAATTCACCTTTTCCTCTTATACATTCCCAAGTTAGTGCACAGTATTTGCAAGGCTACTTATGCTCTGCAGGTTATGGTGGAATTCCACACTTCCATGTTCAATTGGAAGCACAGTGACACTATAGGAGGTCATTTTAAAAAGCATTTACACACGTAAAAATAGCATTTAATGTAACAATTTTCAAAAAGCCCATTTACGCATGTAAAACCATTAGAAAATTCAATTAAATTTCAAAGGAATTACGTACATCAGAGCAGCAATTTTTCAAAGTATATTTATGTGCGTAAAACCCAGTTTTACGCACATAAATCCTTTTGAAAATTACTTCCACAGAGTCCTCATGGACTGGCACTTAAGTTGGCAGTAAGGCACAAAGAACCTTTACTGTATATAACTAGTACATAATTAAACATTAAAAGCTAGAGAGAGAATTTTCAAAAGATAAAACCTTTTTTAAAATTCAGCCCTATGAAGTGAATTTTCAAAGGAGTTATGTAAAAGCAGCAATTTTCAAAATCCCATTTAGGTGCGTAAATCTCTTTTGAAAATTACCTTCTTGGTGAAAATGACTGCATAATTGGCTAGAGGACAGGGAAAGAGCAGGCAAAATGCTTGCAATGGTATGCCAAAACAAAAAAAACAAGATTTTCAATTTTTGTTGTTGTCTATTTTACTCTCGTCATTGATTTTTAAGCACATGAGTAGCAATAATCAATTAGGGCATATCCCCACTGTTTATGACTGACCATTGGGTGTCCCCTCAATTCCTTAGTTTTGATTGCTTGATTAAATGCTTATCATTCATATCCTGCAGGACACAACACTTAATGATTGAAATTACATTAAAACTGGGGGTGGTTCTAAGCAAGCCATTGTCACGAATAGTATAAGCACGAAGCAGGTTCAGCGTCACCCACCACCTAAAAATCAAATTGTTACTGACTCATCATGCACAGTTTAATCTATTTCCAACAGGCAGCAAAACAAATACTCGGGTAATCATCCTAGGTGCACATGCATCTCAGCAATGTATGCACCTATTAATAAATTTCATTAGCATAGCTGTCCGTTTCATTTTAGAAAATACAATCATGATTAAATAAGGTAACAAGCATTCAAGGTAAATTTCAGCTTGGCTAACTGCTAAAGCATTTCTTTTGCCCAGTTTTGCAAATACAGTCCATTTTGCTGAATGCATCTTCATTGCAAACGTTTTTCCAATTGATTTGAATATTTTCAAATTCAAATTCAGTTGTTGCAATTGATCAGGATGATGCAATTTAATCCAATCAAGATATACTTCTGTCAAAAGCAAAGATGTTTCTAAATGACTGCTAAAGAGCACTTATAGAATCACAAATTTTAAAAATGATACTGCATTTTGAATTTTACATGGTTCTCTTGTAACTGGAGTTGACATTATATTTTTATAAATAACATTGATTTTCTAAAACAATCAGCATGATCAGCATGAACAGAAATGCAAATGTAGACTTTCCATAACACCGAAACATTTCCATTATTTTTCCAACACTAGTTTAATATAATTAGTTTATTACCTACAGTGATGTGTATGAAAATACTCCATACATAGAAATATGCTGTGATTTATACATGAAGAACATACTTAAAACCTCAGTATCACAAATATTTGTAACTCTATAATGTGCTGGATCTTGGAAATTGTTAAGCAATCCATTGTAAAGGTTTTCTTTTCTTATAGGACTCAATTCCAACCTCAAGAGGGGACATGTGTCTCTAACATAAGAAGCCATTTGCAAATCTGGAAAAGTGAAATCTGGCAATCCAATTGGAACATTTATAGAAAATTATTTTTTTTTTGCGTGGGGGAGGGGAGCAATTAGTCTCCTTTATGTGAGACATATGCGCTGCTGGAAGAGGAAGAATCGATTTACCAAAATGTGAATCTGCTCCAGAGTTTGCCTCTTGCACTTACCGTGTGCTTCATTGGAGGGGACCAGTGTTTGAGGTATAAAGAGAAACAAAAATTTGCCTTGATTTAACTTTTTATAAAGATTCAAGTGAACAAGAACAGTTTGGAACCCCTGAATAACTTTCCAAGGTGTCTGCAGTACCACGGCGTTACCCAGATAACAGGGACTTCTGAGCACTTGTCCTTCATTTGCACCTAATCCCATGAGGCATTGGGGAATGTTACCTTTGGTGCTAATGTGAAGCTTGCATAGGTTTTATCAAAGCTGCAGCACAATGATAATAGAGTGTTCAGGAAAAGCTCTGTTGTTTTCCACATGCATCTTAACTACTGGACTTCAGCTGGTTATTAATGTTAGATCACTGATATTAGTTTGAACACTGGCGTTTCCTCTGCCTTCATTTTGCCAAGGCACTGTTTAACCGTCTCTAAAATGTGAACTACAGTAACGTCACATTTTTTAATGTTTGTTTTTTTCTTTTATCAGGATGTAAGGAAACCCACTGACAGATAAGCAACAGTGGATTAGATGGGTTAAACTTGGGATTTCAATGTACCATGTTCAGGTAAATCTTGTTGTGGTAATTTGAGAAAGGGACAATTTCAAAGCAGTTAGTAAAGAGAGGAGAATATTCAACCCATGCCTCAAATAACTGTGTCCACAACAAGCAATCATTATCATTAGACTGACTCTTCTAGTCCCAAGCACAGAACTAGGTATTAAAAAAACCCCCAAAAACCCTAATTTTCTTTCACAAGGCACAAATAGTTTCTAGTTGGCATATTGATGTTTACATTCCCTTAATTCATTTCTCAGAATGCCAGGCAGTTTTACAAAAGTCTGCAATGGTATGCAAGTTTATTTTGCTTTCTGTGTCATACTGAATTAAGCATAAACAGTTCTGACCATCATTTAGGAACCCTTTAAATGATAGCTCCAAGGAAATACAAATCTACTGGGAATACAGAGTTGCTATCTATACAGGGCTTTACTAAACAAGCCATTTTTCATTTAAAGGGCTTGTAAAGGTTCAAAATTGACTGACCTTATACTATTTAAATGTTAACTAGAAGCTGGGAGAATTGCTATGCCTGTGATTTTAGCTATAGCTTTCCTTGTGCATTATCTGAAATCCAAACTCTTAACATATAGTTTTAATGTACTTTTTGGTATGGTTTTTATTTCAGTTTGCAGAGAAGGCATCCAGCAAACTGTGGTCCATCTGCATGTGTATATATATATATATATATATATATATATATATATATATACACACATATACATATATGAAATTTATTTGGATTTAAAAGACATATAGATACATTTAAAAAATGGAAAACTGATTTCTATTTCATATATTTTAGCTAGCTATCCAGACTAGACTTAATTTGAATTGAAATAACTATTTATAAGCAATTCATCTACTTCTTTGTTTTAAAGTGTTCATCCAGGAAAACCAGTGTTTTTCCCTCATGCCAGGTTTTGTCAGCTTACTAAATCAGTGTTTTCCAACCCAGTCCTGGAGGCACACCTAAATAGTATGGTTTTAGGATGTCTGTAAAGAATACGCATGGGAAAGGCATTACGCCTGGCTGATGGAGTGAAGGCTTTGAAAACTATGTTGAAAACTTGGCTATTTAAACAGGCCTACTATTAGCCTTTTTGGGACTGAACATTTGCTAGCATCATTCATTTTCTTGATTATGGACTATTATGGTACCCCTGTGAATTTTTATGACTAGATGTCAATTGTTTTGTGATTGTCTTTATTTACATTATTTTGTGACTGTTTTAGTTGTATATCAGTTAGAGTACTGATATAGGCGATTCATAAATCCTAATAAAGAAAAAAGATAAAGAGAGATTTACATATATTGGAGACCCTGCATATGCAAATCCATCACATGCATATTCATTATAAATATTCTGAAAACCTGACTGATTGGGCGTGCCTCTAGTACAGAGTTAGGAACACTGTACTAGACACAATTGCATACAGACAGTACCAACAAGTTAGAAAAACTAGAGTCCATACCTTGATGGATTGGTGAGATAGTTCTGTCATATTTTTATTTGCCTCAGGTATTACAGGTGTCATGTATTTCATTAAGACTAAGCTGTACTTGCTCCTTTGTATAGCATGAGAACAAGTTACTCAGTAATCTCAAAATTGTTGTATTTTCCTTTGTTTGAGGATATGTAAAAGAGAATATAGTGGACACAGTTAAGGGTTCCTCCATAGGTACAAGTGTATCAAGAACTGAACAAACATGACATGGAAGATAGCGAGAGCGTACGTCTGCAGTCCCATGATCTCAGCGGCTCCCAGTGTCTTAGGGTGCCAGGTGAACGCTTTTATAAAAGAAGGTAGTACACTGGCTCCACCTGCCACGGGGCAGAACTGGGAACCAAGACAAATGGCGAAAATGTGGAGTCAATTTTCAAACAGAGTTTTGACGTGGGCATGAAAAGGAAAACACCAGTCAAAAATAAGGCCGTGTTTCTCTCCGGTAGCGAACCAACAGGACAACCACTTCGATCATTCCTTCTGCATTAAAACTGTATTTCTATGCTACACCATGAGGCAATTAACATAGCAATGTGAGGATGTTTGCCCAGACTCCACATCTGCAATGTCTTCTTCCAGTTATGGGTTTTGTTGAGCAGAATGTGTTTTCTGTGCTCATAAAACCTGTCTGAGATCTAATAGGTCTGTTCCTTAAAAATAAACCATTTATCCCTCTAGGGATTTTTTTTTTTTTATTATTATTAATGGTGCTTTGTTGCGTTCAGGTGTTCATGAATTAGCAAGGACATTATCTGAGCTTTTCTTCATGCTTTTTTCGGTCACTTTTTTAAAGCACGTGGATTGTTGCATTAGAAGGTTTGGGATGATATTAACAGTATACTTTTTAATGGAGTTTGTTCCCAGTTTTTCATAATCAAATGTAGCACATTAGACACATGGTAACCTTCAGAAAAAAGAAAGAAATCTGTACCTGTTCAAAACCTTTGGCTGGTAAAGCTTCAACCTTTATTTTGTTCATGAACTCACCCCACAGAAGCAGTAGCTGAATGCTCATGGGCGGGAGAGGGGGGGGGGGTGGGGGGGAGAGGAGCAGGGGAAGACATGGAGCACAACAGGTTGAAGCTATGAAGTGGCAGTACTGCTCCCAGGTTGGAAACATCTGCCCATGCATGCTTTCTATGTCTTCAAATTAGTCCACTCTTTCTCACAAAGCTCTGCATTTTTCTAAGGCCACCCTCCCCCAAAACATATTACAGTATAATTCTGTCCTTGCATTCATGGATTCATTTGACTGGCAACATCTCCAAGGGCAGCACAAGTGAATCAACCACCTTCACGAGAGGCGCTGTTATCCACTGAAAGAGCTTATTCTGGCACAGGCCTGATTTACTAAGGCCTTTCTCCCAGTCTGTCAGTACGGGGAGACAAAATGCTTAGTAAATAAGGCTCAGAATAAAGGAACAGGTAAGGGTGTAGACACTAGCAGCTGAAAGGGCACAGAACAAAAGCCAGTTATAATGAAACTAACCTATGCATACATTTGCATCGTCCAGCTTTGCAGAAGCATTTCTGAAGTAGCCCAGCCTGCATAGCTCACACTGCTGCCCTCTAGTGTTGTGTTTACAGCTCACGCAAATGACTCTATTGAGCAGCTCGATGTAACTGCATCGCTTGGAGTGGCTGTTGCATTCACAGTCTTGCAAGGAAGAACAGAAATGTATACAGAAATGTATACCGTAGCAGAATAATTGCAAATCGCATGCTTGGTAAAGATGACGCATGAGTAGAGGAGGACTGAATGGGAACGCACACACGGGTACAATGGATGACAGACAGATGGACGGGAATGAACGTGGCATCAGTTTCAGGCAGGTTAGGAGGAGAACGATCAGATGCTGAAATGATGAAAGTGACACTGGCTGTTTTGAGATCGATCGGGTGAAACTGAAGCTTTTTGGCAGCAGTAAAACCTTGTCAGGGTTTCTGTAAGCTTAGTTTCCATTGACTGGAATGGATAATTTTTATCTGCTATTCTTTTGCACTGGCGATGGAAGAATTATAGGAAGAAGTGCAAAGAAGATCTCAAGACAAGGTCTTTTCAATCCCTCTTTAACACAGAGTGTAGATCCTAGTCATTACACAGCTATGCCTTAACTACTCACAGGTTTTTAAATATTTTAACTTACGCTTCTCTACTTAAATAAAGTTGTGTGTAATTTTATTTGCAGTAACTATAAGACTACCACATATGTAAATTTGTACTGTATGTGTATATATATCAGGGGAAGGCAACTCTGGCCCTCGAGTGCAGCACGCCAGTCAAGTTTCCAAGATAGATATACTGAATATTCATGAGATGCATGCATTACCTTCATTGCATGCAAATACATCTCATGCATATTCATTGTGGATATCCTGAAGAGCCAACTGATTTGAAGTGCTCGAGGTCTGGAGTTGCCTACTCCTGGTATTTTATTTTATTTATTTATTTGCTTTTATATACCGACATTCGTTGGCATACATCACATCGGTTCACATTATAAACAGTGGAATAGTATGACTGGAGGTCGTACTATTTATACATTGTAACATTAACTTTAACTTTAGTGGGGAACATTAAACGTCTGGCAATAAACCTTGGTGATAGAACAATTAAACAAAAATAATGGTAGGTATTAAAGGATGGTTATTGTAATTTAAGTTATAGAACTGGGCTAGAGTATCTAATTGGTGGAATCAGTATATGCATATAGATAAAAACATATAAATATAATATATATGCATACACATATATACATACAGGTATATATATATATATATATATATATATATATATTCCATTTGTCTGTCTGTTACATATCTCAAATTTTTACAGGTACCCTTGAACCTTTAAGCTAATCTTCTAACACCATCCCCCTCCCCCGGATTTTCCTTTTGAAAATTCAGGGCTGGCAGAACTCATGGGTATAAAAGAATCTGCAGACTGTACACCTGCTTTACAGCTGATGCAAGGTACGTGCAGGGACTTCAAATGAAATCAAAATTAAATCTCCACCTGTCCTTTGGCTTCCCTAAACTCTCTCTGCCCCAGCTTTTTCCTCCAGTGTCAAAATGTACAGTGTGCATACTTTAGCTTCGAGGGGAAGGCAATTTTCTGCCTGGCTACCTGCTTAGTTACCCTTAGAAATGATAAATATTAGCACTGGTACATAAGAACATAAGAAATGCCCTACTGGAACAGACCAAGATCCATCGAGCCCAGCATCCTGTCTCCGACAGTGGCCAATTCAGGTTGCAAGTACCCAGGAGATCCCATACAGTAGACCTAAATCCTGTTACTCACTCCCAGCTTTCTTTCATTTACCTCGGTAATATTGTGTTATGGACTTTTCCTCCATTAACTTGTCCAAATCCCTTTTAAAGGCTGCCATGCCAGCCGCCTTGACAATGTCCTCTGGCAACAGATTCCACTCTTTGATTGTGCACCGAGTAGTACCTGGCCAGATTTCTTTCAGAATTATCTTCCTTATCTCTCACTGCAAGGGCAGCTGTGTTCATTGAAAATTGGGACCTAGAAACATTTCCTGTGGAAAGATATTTGCTGACCCTGACAAATTAAAATAGTCACATGGGATGCTGAAGAAAGTGGCTCTAAAGAGCTGTACATCTGTGTAAAAGGCAAATACCCCCTCGTCCGACTCTGCAGGTTTTCAGGTTGGCCCTCTTCCCTATATTATACAATAGGTTTAGCACCATTGCAGAGTTGCTCTCTGGGCATCACCAGCATCTGGAACTGGGCAGAGAAAGCACAGTGAGCATTCTCCAGCTGCGAGCTCAGCTGTAGCTCAAGGCAAGAAGCCAACAATCCTTTCCCAACCTTCAGTCACCAGACTGCCGCAACTCAATATGCTCAAAAGTACGTGGGCCATTCTGCTTTATAGGAAACAGTGGGGAGAGAGATTTCTATTTATCTTTTAATCTTCCTCTCATTCCTGGTGGGGGAAAAAAAAAAATACCGGCATAATTGAAAGTCAAAGAAACTGCCCTGCACCTTTCTGCACTCTGACTCGCCCTCACTGCCTGATTCCCTATTGTCCTGCAACGATGCCATGCACTGTACAATACGTACTCAATTATCTCTAGGGAAATTGGGTGCAGGCCTCAGGCTTGCGACTAATTGAAGAGGTCTATGTCAAATGCATATTAGTGTGTCTACTCTTATGGGCACATTTTAAAAGAAGCGCGCACGCGTCCATGTTCAAGCGGTTCCCGGCGCGCGCACATGGACGCGCCGCTTTTATAGCATGCCCGCACATGTTAAGATCTGAGACCCGCGCACACATGCGCGCCCGATTTTATATCAGCGTGCACATGTGCACGCGGGTGGCGCACAAGGGGGGAGATTTTCTTTAAAAGCGTGCAATGATGCAATCGGGCTATCCCCAGGTCCCTCCCAGTCTGCTCCAATAAAGGAGCGGACTGGGAGGGAACTTCCCTAACCTCCTAACTACTCTGCTACCATTTTCCCCTCTCTGACCCCACCCCTAATCCCCATCTAAATCTTCTAAAATCTTTTGTTTTATAACTTACTTCCTCTGAGGAGGAAATTTTCCTGGCTGGCCTCCACCCTGCCCAGACCCCGCCCACGGCCCGCCTTTTCTAAACCCCGGCTCTTCCACGCGTTCAGGCAGATGCACGCCTGGCTGGGCCGTTTAGAAAATGTGCTCGGCCGCGCGTGTTATCTGCCGGGATTTGCCCGCACCGTGGATTTAAAATCCCCCCTTTTAGCGTGTGCCGATGTGCTACACTGCATGTACTAGGAGAATGCAGGCAGGCACAGCCTCCACAAAAGGGAGCACATGCACATCTGGACAAAATGACACCGGTTCATCATCCCTCCCGTTGGGAGGAGCCACTATGAAGGCACGCCTTCAAAGTCTGTTCTTCCACATGCATAATGGTAATTCCCTGCTTAAGCCCAGTTGTTGTTTTCATATGGTCACAAGTTCACATACATTAATGCATCTTGATAGGTCAAGTGGGTATGAAGTCACATCCTGCCTTCTACCCTTAGCTTTGTATCCCTTTATTAAAATCCTTTCTTGCATTATCTGTACCACCTTTATAGATGCTCTGGAAAGTACCCCTGTCTGGAAAATACCCCTGTCAAACCTTTTAAATACTTGTCTTTGTAGAGTCATACTTGATATGTGAAATACATGTGAAAATGGAGAAGAGGAGGAATTACCTATAGTTGATTTGAGCAATCTGCGCAGGTTTGTATTGATGATCTAAGATTACAGGTTATATGCCACATTTTTACTGATGTTTGAAATGTTACCATTTGTTAACTGAGAAGTTCTATTTTGTACGTCTTTATTTTTCAGACTGCTGCTCACAAGCCTGGAACCTGGATGGGATGGGGCAGCTCTGGAGAATAAACGTTCAGCAGTGTGGTGGTGGTCAGTAGTTTTTCCTCAGTTTGGATGCACGACTGCATGTGTGAGTCTGCCAGCATAAATTCGTGTGCTGATTATAATGCATGCTCCTGTGGCGAGCTGGCTCTGCCAGTGTCATGCATGTGAGGCTGCGCATTCACGTGGATTGTCCGGTGTGCTGCCCGCACTCTGCACTGCATGTCCTATTGATTTGGGCTGGGTAAGGACCATTCAGCTGTTCGGTGCAGCTCTGGCGTACATCCTCTTTTGAAGCAAATTTGAGGTTTCTGTTTCCTTCCTGCACGTATCGGTTGCCATGGGTTACAGTGCTGTCGCTTTCATTAATGTTTCTGCTTTCACCCATCATTCTCTTTCATCTTTTCTTGGATATTGGCTCATGCCTGGCCCATGCCATTTGTCTGCTCACTTGCTTTCGTTTTTCTGCAGTGTTTGTTAATGATGGGTGCAGGAAGTGATCAGACGGACGGATGATTTAAGGATGTACCTCCTGAAGTGGTTTTGTTTTTTTTTGGAGGCACACAATGAAATGCTGCGCCGGCAAAGAGTTCTTTTCATTAAAGGTGAAGCTTATAATACCTGGCAGACAAAAATGGCATTGACCCTAGACCAGAAGCTTTCCTCTGTAAAACTTTAGGCAGTGTGTTAAAGACAGAAGATGATTCAAATATTGTTGGGTGCGTCACTGGATAGAGCGCAGATACTTTCCATTTTTTTTCTCAGTGTGCAGAAAAGTTGTGAAAGTGCTCCTATATAGAGTATTCCAGGATTCTGCCAGCCATGAATACATTCAGGTCTGAGAGCTTAGGAAGGCGAATAAAAAGCCTGCATGCGTTTGTGTGAATGAGTGTTTGAGGACTCATCTCTGGGCAGAACGGATATGGTGTTAATGGCGTCTTCTGCATGCCATGCATATCTCTCCGGCTGTGAGGAATATTTTTTATGTTTACAAATCTCTCTCAGATATCTGCTTCTGCAACAGGTGCTGCTCAGCAAAACCCACGACTGGTTTTTTTTACTGGTCTCCCTCCAGAAGTCAAAATGACTGGATACATCAAGCCCTATGCTAGCTGCCTGAAATACTATATGATTAATGGGAAAAAAAATGAATGAATTGAAATGAATGTGAAATCACACCTGCATTGGATCTGAAGTTCATCTCCCAAGACCTCTTGCCCCACATGAGGACAGCAGTCATTTTGACTCACCCTAGGTGCTTAAAATAAGGGGATTATTGATATCCTTAATTAGCGGTAACAACAACAGCTATAGCACACGTTTGCATTCTAAAAGATGTTTGTAACTTTTTTTTACAAAATATTCATGCTATTCATGAACACTTCCTAAGTGCTACGTTACAGAAATGTTAGCACTTCTAGACAGCACGTAGAAGAGGATAGTGGTAAAAAAAACAAACAGATTTTGTATTGAGGCTCTATATAATCTAAACTGTGAAATAGCAACTGAGAATGTAAAAATTAAAAAGGGGGAAGGACTGAATTTGACTTCTGTTCTTCCAAGTCTCCCTGAGACAGCAGAAGAGTGTCCAGGAGAGCCTGATATGGATGACCGAGCACACGAAAGGATAATAATTCTTTTATTTTTAACCTCCTGAGCAGATACTTGAAATTAACGGCTGCTCAGACTTCTCTTATCTCCCTGTGGACTTGTCAGACATCTGGACTGTAACAATCAGATATGGATTACTGATCCTTGAAAAATGGCATTCAGATGTAGACGCTAGCACAAGCATAGGATACAAAAGTGGATATTAATAGGTTCTACCATGATACCAATAGTGTTGTTGAGTCCTTGCTTGGGGTTTATATAATGCATTGTGTGACAATTGTAAACGCAGCTCCATTGTATAATCCAGAACAATTGAATATGCATGTGCTACAAACCAAAACTAACTCCACCCTTCCCTGATTCACATACCTGGGAATTGTCTGGATTTGGCCTGAAGACTGGAATTCTAAAAGAATTATTGGGTCTCTGGTCCAATACCAGAAATCTCCGGGTGCTGCAGCAAAACTAATCTGCTTGGACCCGGAAAGAAGAAAGGAAAGTCACTGGTCTTGCACGGCTGAAAAAGGAGGAACTCAACAGAGATTTCTAACTCTTCCTGGTGACACCACCTGCTCCTGCACAGCCTGTTTCCTGTATCCAGCCACTTGCCCGTCCCATCCTGTTTGCCTTGGCCAATCGACATTGTGATTTCCTGCCCGTGCATCATATGAGGAGTAAGAAACAGGCAATGTCCACTTCCGCAGCACAGGAGGAGAAGGAAGAGGCTGCTGCTGCTCCAGGAGCCCAAGTTAGAGTCTGCTGTTGCGAGTGTGTTTTGAAAGGGGGGGGGAGAGAGAATGAATGAGCATGTCTGTGAGAGTGAGTGAGTGTGTATTTGTGTAGGAAGAAGAGATCTGAGAGTGTATGTAGGTGAGCAGGAGAGAGCGGAGTGCAAGTGAGCAATGGTGTGAAAGTGAGTGGGCATGTGTGTATGGAAGAGGGAGAGATGTGAGTGTGTGTAAGAACATAAGAAATTGCCATACTGGGTCAAACCAAGGGTCCATCAAGCCCAGCATCCTGTTTCCAACAGTGGCCAATCCAGGCCATAAGAACCTGGCAAGTACCCAAACACTAAGTCTATTCCATGTTACCATTGCTAATGGCAGTGGCTATTCTCTAAAGGCCGGATTTTATAAAATTGCGTGAAGGCGTACTTTTGTTTGCGCACCAGGTGCGAAAAAAAGTATGCTGGATTTTATAAGATACGCGCGTATCTTATAAAATCCGGGGTCGGCGTGCGCAAGGGGGTGCACATTTGTGCAACCTGCGCACGCCGAGCCCGGCGCGCGTTGCCTGTTCCCTCTGAGGCCGCTCCGAAATCGGAGCGGCCTCGGAGGGAACTTTCCTTCGCCCTCCCCCCACTTTCCCCTCCCTTCCCCTACCTAACCCACCCCCCCGGCCCTATCTACCCCTCCCCACCTTTGTTGGCAAAGTTACGCCTGCTGGAAGCAGGCGTAACTTTGCGCATGCCGGGCCGGCTGCCCCGCTCCGTGTTCCGATCCGGGTGCTGGCTACGCCCCCAGAACGCACCTGGGCCGAAACCACGCCCACGGCGCCTCCCCCAACATGCCGCGTCACTCGAGACACTCCCCCGAAACGCCTCGTCATTCCAGGCACGTCTCCAACACGCCCCTCCATGCAAGCCCCAAGACTTACGCGCATCCTGGGGCTTGCGCACGCTGCCGAGCCTATGCAAAATAGGCTCGGCGCGCGCAGGGGGGGGTTAGGGGTAGGTTTTCGATGGGTACACGCGTATCCTATGCACGTACCCCTTTGAAAATCTACCCGTAAGTGAACTTAATAGCAGGTAATGGACTTCTCCTCCAAGAACTTATTCAATCCTTTTTTAAACACAGCTATACTAACTGCACTAACCACATCCTCTGGCAACAAATTCCAGAGTTTAATTGTGCGTTGAATAAAAAAAGAACTTTCTCTGATTAGTTTTAAATGTGCCCCATGCTAACTTCATGGAGTGCCCCCTAGTCTTTCTACTATCCGAAAGAGTAAATAACCGATTCACATCTACCCGATCTAGACCTCTCATGATTTTAAACATCTCTTTCTAATAATTCCCAACATTCTGTTTGCTTTTTTGACTACCGCAGCACACTGTACCGACGATTTCAATGTGTTATCCACTATGACACCTGGATCTCTTTCTTGGGTTGTAGCACCTAACATGGAACCCAACATTGTGTAATTACAGCATAGGTTATTTTTCCCTATATGCATCACCTTTCACTTATCCACATTAAATTTCATCTGCCATTTGGATGCCCAATTTTCCAGTCTCACAAGGTCTTCCTGCAATTTATCACAATCTGCTTGTGATTTAACTACTCTGAACAATTTTGTGTCATCTGCAAATTTGATTATCTCACTCGTTGTATTTCTTTCCAGATCATTTATAAATATATTGAAAAGTAAGGGTCCCAATACAGATCCCTGAGGCACTCCACTGTCCACTCCCTTCCACTGAGAAAATTGTCCATTTAATCCTACTCTCTGTTTACTGTCTTTTAGCCAGTTTGCAATCCACGAAAGGACATCGCCACCTATCCCATGACTTTTTACTTTTCCTAGAAGCCTCTCATGAGGAACTGTCAAACGCCTTCTGAAAATCCAAGTATACTATATCTACCAGTTCACCTTTATCCACATGTTTATTAACTCCTTCAAAAAAGTGAAGCAGATTTGTGAGGCAAGACTTGCCCTGGGTAAAGCCATGCTGACTTTGTTCCATTAAACCATGTCTTTATATATGTTCTGTGATTTTGATGTTTAGAACACTTTCCACTATTTTTCCTGGCACTGATGTCAGGCTAACCAGTCTGTAGTTTCCCGGATCGCCTCTGGAGCCCTTTTTAAATATTGGGGTTACATTTGCTATCCTCCAGTCTTCAGGTACAATGGATGATTTTAATGATAGGTTACAAATTTTTACTAATAGGTCTGAAATTTCATTTTTTAGTTCCTTCAGAACTCTGGGGTGTATACCATTCGGTCCAGGTGATTTACTACTCTTCAGTTTGTCAATCAGGCCTACCACATCTTCTAGGTTCACCGTGATTTGATTCAGTCCATCTGTGTTGTGTTGGTGGGAGAATGGCAGAAGTATAGGTGTAAATGGATATGTGAGAA
This sequence comes from Rhinatrema bivittatum, assembly GCF_901001135.1. NCBI lineage: Eukaryota > Metazoa > Chordata > Amphibia > Gymnophiona > Rhinatrematidae > Rhinatrema > Rhinatrema bivittatum. The sequence goes on along the minus strand of NC_042624.1, from coordinate 52,517,442 downwards.
TGTGAGAGAATGAACAGTGAAAGTAAGTGTGAACATGTAAGAGTGTTTATGAGAGCAAAATTGTGAGCATCCAGTCCAGCTATGCAGTTGCCATTCCCCCCCCCCCCCCCGCTAATCTATAGTAATCTCAGGATGACTGGAAGTCAAAAGTTCCCAGGTATGCTGATTCACCAATATTGAATGGAAATGAGCAGCATTGTGCTGGGTATAACCTGAATGCCTGGTGTAAGAAGGGTGGGAGGGGGAGGAGGAGAAAGGATGACGTGCCTACCTCTAGGCAGGGTGGGATGAGAGATGCGCTCGGGCAAATGTGACCAGCATCTGGCTTCTTTCCTCCTACAGTAATGAGTTCATAGCGGTAGTCTGCCATGCAACTGGATCAGTGCCCCTGACCATGGCACCTTTCAGTCATGCGGCCAACAAGGTTTCTCTCCCCCCCATCATTTCTAGGGTCTCCAGGTTTGATGAACTCTGCAAGGTATGCTGGAACCACCATTCTTCACTCCCTCCTGCCTGATCCCAGGGTGGGTGAGTGGGGGCATATAAACTCCCCCACCTTGTGTGTGTACAGACTGATAGGCCTAAGGAAGCAAAAAGCTCAGGAGGAGACAAAGTGCTGTGTGATGAGAATTAAAGGAATGGGTCCAGTCAGGGCACTGGCCACTTCCTTCTGCTTCTCATGTTACTAGCATGGACAAACTTTTGTTGAATTGCTGGGTCCTCCCCTTCCCCTCTCTGGCCTGCAGCTGCTCCTGCCTCAGCTGTTTAAAGAACAAAACACCATAAAAAAAAACAACCTTCCTGCTTTCCTTTTATTTAAAGCTCCAGCATGCTGCTGTCCCTGGCATTAAAAAAGTGACTTTTTAATTTCATTTTAAACTCGCAAGGAGTAGGGAAACAAGGCAAGCATACCCCATGGTCCAGACTGACAGCCCCAATCTCAAACCATTTCCTGTCGGGGGCGATTATGGCTAAACAGAAACCCTGACACAGAATAATCGGGCAATTCACTGCAGGAAATGAGTAGACATGACAGCTCTTGTTGCCCCAGGTATGCAGGGGCAGGGTTAAAGGCCTTAAGTGAGGAAGAAGGACTAGGTCCTGAGTGTCTGCATTCTGGAATCAGAATTTTCAGGAACCGGTCAGCCGGGGATGGAATTTCAGGGCAGAGGCCATAACTTTGCCATGGACCTGCAACACAGAAAGTAGAGGTGAGGCAGGGGAGACAGGAGCAGAATAGCAGGGTACAAATCCCAGCAAAGGAAGAGGGTGAGCTGGATTCCAAGAAAGGTGAACTCCTGCCTCACAAGAAGGCTTTGGGGTCTTGTTGAAGCGGTGACTTCAGGCCCCCCCCCCCCCCAGCAGTGATAGGAGATCCTCTTTGCACCTGGGCATTTGCTCAGCAGAGCAAGTGACAGTTCGGCATAGCAAGGTACAAGGGTAATTCATCTTTTCAAATGTGCACTTTTCAAGTTAGCCGGATAAACTTATCAGGCTAACTTGGAGGTATATTCAATGGTGCAGCTGCAGTACTGAATATAGCTGGCTATCTTAAAGATAGCCTATTACCTGTAGCCAGCTAACTTTATGACAGGTTTTTGGCCTCATCAAACTTAGTTGACTTCTGAGTTAGCTGGCTAAATGCTTTTGATTATGGATCTTGTGGTGTCCTCCAGAGGCAGGCTTGCCTACATGGTCCCCGAGATCAGTTCAGCACCTCTTCCATCACCGCAAGCACCATCTTGGAGGCCTTACAAGACATGTTGCTCCTTATGGCCTTTTGGGCCTTTGCAGTGAGTCCATTCGCAGTCATGACAGGCTTAATGGTTTCCCAGGGCTTATCCCCTCAAGAATGGCCTTTCAGGGTTCAAAAAAGCATGGGCCATTGTGGACATCATCATTATCAGTATTATTGGACTCAAGGTCCCACTTCTAATGGTGGGACAGAGCAATGGCTACAGCTAGGTGAAGGAGGTCAACAACAGGGACATGCTAGAGCCTCTGTAGTGCCAATGCAATAGAGGTCCTGCCCAGATCGAGGGACTTTTTCCAAATAACCTCTAAGAGAGACTCCTCCCTCAAAACCTCCTCCTCCTCCTCTACAGCATTGGGGGAGGAAAGTAGGGCAGGACTGAGTTATATTAATTATGTATACTAGGAGAACTTGGATACCTACATCAGATTCTTCTTAAGTTATTGTGATTAATAAAGCTGTAGCTATCCTCAGTGCTGGTGTATTCATTGTATGTATGTATACATGATGGAAGGCTCAACCTACCCCCCCCTCCTCCATGCCAGATTGGTCACAGATGCCCTGGTTCCATTATAGTCACTGATTAAACCAATGCATGAGGACAATGATGGAACTAAAGCTCTGGCTGGCTCTCTGGGATAGGAGTCAAAGCTGTAAGATATTCCGAGGAATAGCCCTATTAGTCTAGAGTAGCAAAAATGACATGAGGAGAATGGCACCTTATAGGCCAACCAATTTATTGAGGCATGAGCTTTCAAGGACATGCATCTTCCTGATGGACTCTGTCCTCGAAAGTTCATGCCTCAAAAAATCAGTTAGTCGATAATATGCTACCGGCCTCGTGCCGAAGTTGGAAGGAACACTCTGGCATGCATATAAGTATTAATTTACATGCAAAACCCTAATTGGTGATATTTTCATGCCATAGAAAAGTTTCTAGTTTTCTCAGAATTAACTGTAAACAGTTGTAATCCTTTTCTCTTATAATCAAAAGTATCAGACTGTCCTTATTTTTAAGCTTATTTAATATTGATATTTTTAAAATGCATTTTTTCTTTACATTTTAAAGCATTTTAAGATTAAATTGACATCTCAGAAAATTCTGTGCCTAAATTATAAAATATTCCCTGACAAATTGATTGTTTTCCTTACATAAGAACATAAGAATTGCTATACTGGGTCAGACCGTGGGTCCATCAAGCTCAATATCCTGTTTCCAACAATGGCCAGTCCAGGGATAAGTAGTGGTTTTCCTAAGTCTATCTGTTTGATAACAGTTTATGGATTTCTCCTCCAGGAACTTGTCCAAACATTTTTTAAACGCAACTACACTACCTGCTTTTACCACATCCTCTGGCATTAAATTCCAGAGGATGTGGAAAATCAACTGTGTGTTGAGTGAAAAAGAATTTTCTCTGATTTGTTTTAAATGTGCTACTTATATGGCGTGTCCCTTAGTTTTTGAATATTTTGAAAGAGTAAATACCAATTCACATTTACCAGTTCTATTCCACTCATGATTTTATAGACCTCTATATCCCCTCTCAGCCATTTGTTCTCCAAGCTGAAGAGCCCTAACCTCTTTAGCCTTTCCTCACAGGGGCGCCATTTCATCCTCTATCATTTTGGTCACCTTTCTCTGTACCTTTTCCAGTTGAACTATATAATTTCTGAGATGTGGAGACTAGAATTGCATAAAGTACTCTAGGTGCAATTTCACCATAGAACAATACAGAAGTGATATGACATTCTCTGTTTTATTCTCCATTCTTTTCCTAATTGTTCCTAACGTTCTGTTTGCTTTTTTGACTGCTGCTGCACACTGAGCTGAGGAATTCAATGTTTTGTCCACTCTGACACCCAGATTCTTTTCCTGGGTGGTAACTTCTAATATGAAGAAACCTAACATCACGTAACTACAAAGAGTTACTTTACCTCATTTGCATCACTTTGCCAGGGTGGCGTGTCCTTTAGGCACTACTATGTAGTAGAATAGTCTGGTGTCAGTGGGTAGGGCGCCTTCAGGGTATGTGAGGGTGCCATTTTCAAAATGCAAAAAAGAAGAGGTGACAGCAATCATGGAGCACTAGAAAGATAAAGCACTGTGAGCACTGTATGAGGGAGACCCTAATTTTATATATCTGCCACTGTCAGAGGGGTTTGGGAAAGGCAGGGGTGATGTTACATTGGTCTGCCTAGGATGCTACAGACCTGTGCAGCCATCCTGTACTTTGCACTTATCCACATCAAATTTGATCTGCCATTTGGATGCCTGGTCTTCAAGTTTCGCAATGCTCTCCTACAATTTCCCACAATCTGCTTGCGATTAACAACTCAGAATTATTTTGTGTCATCTGCAAATTTGATCACCTTAGTCATCGTACCCTTTTCCAGATCATTTATAAATATATTATAAAGCACCAGTCCCAGTTCAGATCCCTGAAGCACCTCACTGATTATTTTTTTTCCACTAAGAAAGCTAAACATTTAATCTTATTCTCCATTTCCTGTCTTTTAACCAATTCACAATAGTATATTGTCACCTATCTCATGACTTTTTATTTTTTTTCAGGAGTCTTTCATGGGGACTTTGTCAAATGCTTTCTAGAAATCTAAATACACTATATGCATCAGCTCATCATTATCCACATGTTTATTAACCCCTTGAAAGAAATGTAGAAGATTAAAGAAGCAAGCCTTCCCTTGTGTAAATCCATGATGGCTGTGTCCCATTAAACCATGTCTTTCTATATGTTCTGTGAGTTTGTCAATGCCTCTTGTTGGCTTGATTTTTGAATCACTGGGCAGCAGCAATGAGAAGCTGATGTGTTCTCTTCCATAGATCCTTCAGGTCATGACTCATGGCATTGGCCACAGGACAGAAGACAGAGATTGGAACTGGGAGTGGTACTCTAGGATGCTGGCCAAAGACTATTTGGAAGGATGAAGATCTGGAAGAACTCCTCACATGGATGTTGTTGCAGAACTCTGCCTATAGAAGGAGGGAGGTCCAGTTGTCTTGACGAACATTAATGCAGGCTCTGTGGATGTTTTTAAGAATCTGGTTGACTTGTTCTGTCTGCCCATTGCTTTTCTGATTGTATGCAGTTGTGAAGTTCAGAATGATATCAAATTTCTTACAAAGGCTATTCCAAAACTGGGCTGTGTACTGAACTCCTCGGTCTGAGAGGGAATGGGAAGGGAGTCTGTATAGAAGGAAGATATGTTATACAAAAAGGTGGGCCAGCTCAGACACGAATGGGAGACCAGGAAGCAGTGTGAGGTAAGCCATCTTAGAAAAGTGATCTACCATTACTCATAAAGTGGTATAGCCATTACAGAGGGGAAGGTCAGTGACAAAGTCATGGCCAGCTAGATCCAGGGTTCCTCCTGGGCCAGCAATGGCTGTAACAGCCCCTAAAGGTGAGCATAAGAGCTCTTATACCTTGCACAAGTGGGACAGGATTTTACATAGTGTTTCATGTTCTGTTTCACCTCTGGCCACCAGTAGTGGTAGAGGATTAATTCCATAGTTTTGATGATCCCGGGATGTTCTACCAGGTGAGATTATTGTGTCCATTTAAGTACTTTCTCTCTGAGTCATGTGAGAACCACAGTTTTCCCGGGTTGTATTAGAATTGTAGCAGTGGTCACAATCCTCATGGGTCTATTATATGGTGTGGGAGGGGATTCCAGGACATCCTTAGTCTCAAAACACCATGAAAAATGTCAGCCCTTTGATTCTTCTCCATGGGACGATAATGTAGTTCAAAATCAAAATGGTTGAAGAACAGCAACCATCGAGCCTGTTGGGGGTTTAGCTGCTGGGCCTGCAGCAGACATTCCAGGTTCTTGAGGTCCATATAGATTTTAATTTGGTGTCTAGCCCCCTTCCAACAGGTGACTCCACACTTCCAACACCAACTTAATTGCCAGGAGTTCATGATCTCTGATCGTATAGTTTTTCTCAGCAGGAGTGAATTCTTTGGTGAAATAAGAACACGGCAAAAGAATCCCTTGGTCATTATGTTGAGAAAGAACAACCCCCTACCCAAATTATAGAGGCATCTACCTCCAAGATGAAGGGTTTTGATGAATCCAAGTGGCAGAGACAGGGTTTCTGGAGGAACTTTTGTTTGAGATGATTGAAAGCCTGGATGGCCTCTTCGGCTAATTTCTGGTATCAGTGCCCTTCGTCGTGAACGTAGTGAAGGGACCCACAGTAAAGAGTACCCAAGTATGAATTGTGTATAGTAATTTGCAAATCCCAGGTAGCATTGTAAAGCCTTGAGACCAACTGGCTGGGGCCAATTCAAAATGGCCTTCTGCTTTTCTGGATCCATGCAGAACCCATGCCGGGAGATGATGTAATCTGGAAGGGCAATTCATCCTTTTCAAATGTACACTTTTCAAGTTTGGCATAGAAGTGGTGCTCCTGAAGTCTCTGCAGGACCTGCTTTATGTGTTCACGGTGTTGTGTCAGAAATTGTGAGATTAGAATATCATCTAAATATACTACCACATGTGAATACAGAAGGTATCAGATTTCATTGACCATCTGTTGGAAGATAGCAGGGACATTACATAGGCCAAGTATTCATAATTGTTAGGTTTTGTAGTTTTCGAGGACCCTTGGCCCGAGGTAGGAGTTGACGCTACCTGTGGGGTTGGGCCTCACAGGTCCCCATCATTGGGAGATGAGGTTGACTGGAAACAAAGGCAACAGGACCATGGCTGTGGTCCAGGAGAGAGGAGGTGTAGAAGAACTGCCTGCGTCACAGCCACATTATCGCAAGTGCCTGCACTGTAGCTGTACTGCGGGGGTGCCCCGAGGAGAGGGGACAGTTAAATGATATTGCAGTGCTGGGCAGGCCTGGAGAGAGCATATACCAGAGGAAGGATCTCCAATGCTGGAGCGTGCAGGGCAGACCCCGAGGAATGGGGAGCGCGGAGACAGGACCCCTGATGATGTAACGCTGAGGCTGCCCTGAGGAGCGGGAAAGTGTGGAGACAAGATCTCTGGTAAATGATGTTGAGGTTACCCCAAGGAGCGGGGAGGCGTAGAGACAGGATCTCTGATGTAGCAACACTAAGACTACCCCGAGGAACGGGGAAGCGTGGAGACAGGATCTCTGGCGTAGTAACGCTGAGGCTACCCAGAGGAGCGGGGAAGCACGGAACAGGCCCCCGAGGAGTGGGTACCTAGAGCCAGAGTCACAGTCCGAGAGTAGATATCCAAGGAAGGAACCGCAGGTCCAAAGAACAGGAACAAGCACCAGAGGAGCTCAGGGAACTCGTTGCCAAGTCGGTTAGCATAGGCCAAAGGAGGTGCTTAAATATCTCAGGCTTGTGATGTCATCAGCCGGGGACGCATCTGGAGTTCCCGCCATTGGGCCTTTAAAGGGAGGACAGAAGGAGGCCCGGAGTTGGAGCGTAGGTCGGCAGCGTCCCAACCGCCACGTGGGGCACGGAGAGTCAGAAGGAACGCGGAGGTAGCGGCTGGCCACAGCAGCGAGTTCACCCGGAGTGGAGAGCCAGGCATGACATGATGTGAGTTGGGTCGGCCGCGGTTGACCACGGCCGATGGTCATAACAATAATGGCATTCCTGGTGTTAAAGGCTGTCTTCCATTCATCGCACTCTTGTATCCATATCAGATTATAAACCCCATGGAGATCGAGTTTTATGAAGGCTTATGCCCCTTGAAAGCAAGCAGCTCGAAGATGAGAGGCAGAGTATAACAATTTTTCCGAGTGATCACATGGAGACCTCAGTAGTCTATGCAGGGTTTAAGTGACCTGTCCTTTTTTGCTGCAAAGAAAAAGCCTACTCCTGCAGGTGAGGACAAGGGCTGGATGAATCCTCTCTCCAAATCCTCTTGGATGTATTTGGACATAGCTTCTGTCTCTGGTGCTGATAATGGTAGACCCAACCTCTGGGGGGTGTCTTCTCAGGTCGGAGATCTATCTGGCAATCATAAAATCAGTGAGGTATTAGTGTCTCAGCCTGCTGCTTGCTAAAAACATCTGAGAAAGTGGCATACTGGGACGGCAACCCCAGTAGATTGGGGGTGGTATTCCAAGCCACAGTGACTGGAGGCAGGTCCCGAGTGAAGCAGTTCTCACATGAAGGCCCCTGACTGGAAATAGCATGTCCCAGTCTATGGCTGGTTGGTGAAGTCATAGCCAGGGGAGTCTGTGAATGACAGAGTCGACTGCCTTGGTTAACACATAGAAGTCAATATGTTCACTGTGGAGGAGACCTGTCTGCATGCTGAAGGGGGCAGTGATTATGGACAGGCAACCAGGCAGAGGCTCGCCAAAAAACAAAGTGGTGGTGGTGAGCAGGTTGTGCTGATGGACCAGTGTCTCCTCAATAAAATTACCTCATCCTAGAGTCCGGAAAGGCCTCTATATGAATTGAGGTTTCCCCAATGGTGAGAGAGACAGGCACCACTAGTTGTGGAGAGTGGATCAGCCTAGGATTGCCTCTCTGACCAATCCTAGGTGTACTAGTTTCCAAACTTCTCCACAGGTCCTTTTGAGGAGGTTGCCTGTACTGCACTGGACGAGGATGTCAGTAGCTGCAGGAACCAAGGAGCCAGTCGAATGGGATCATGGGTGACTCTACTTTCTTGTGCGCATTCCTGGAATCTGAGATCCACTCTGATGGCTAAGGCAATAAGGCCTTCCAATGTGGATGGGACAACACAGCCTGCTAGCTCATTTTTAATCCGCCCAGATAATCCTTGCCAAGAGATGGCTGTCTGACTATCCTCTCCTTAGCAAAGCTCTGAGGCCAGGGTTTGGAATTACATGGCATACTTTCCCATGGTGCAATTTCCTTGGTGAATTCTCAGCAAATCAATTGCTGCCAATGAGGCACGACCTGGCTTATCAAGCACCAGACAAAACTGCTGAAGGAAATGATCCTAATTCTTGAGAAACAGATTATCTTGTTTTCACAAAGGGTGCTGGAGCTGGTGTCAGTGCTGGGCCTGCATAGCATCCATCTGTATCGCCAATCCTTCAAGCAGACCAATTACTTGAGTCAAGACCTCTTGTTGCTGCTGGATATGCTGGGCCAATCCTGGTATGGCCTGAAGTGCAGATGAGTCCAGTGGGTTCATGACCTTAGCAAATTTATAATGGACCCTTGTGCTGTGGCATGGTTGATGCAGCCTAGTAGATGAATCTACTAGGCCCATGCCGACAGCTGGGCCTAGTGGTCAGGCTGGGACAAGGCTGGATCTGCACCTATACCAGCCCTATTCCCTGCGGATTGAGTTTCTGGGTTTCAGGGGCTAGCAGGACATTTATTTTATTTATTTATTTAAAAATGTTTAGATTCTGCCTATAGCAGTAGATATGCTAGGCGGATTACAGCACAGGCGATTAGGAAGAAAGAGTCTGTGGTCAGGCTGGAATTGGGGATAGGCTGGAGTCATGCAAAGCAGCAATCAGACAATTACCAAGGTCAGGGCAAGGATCAGGGCAGGCAGCGAGCAAAGAGTGGTCAAGGTCTGTGGCAGAGGTCAATGGCAGGCAGCAGGTAAGAGAGTAGTCCAGGTTCGAAGCAGAGGTCAATACTAGGCAGGCAAACAAAGGACCATGATGAGCAAGGCTGGAGGCAGGAAGCTGCAAGGTGGACTGGAAGGTCGGGGCAGGCTGGACAAGGCAGGACAGGCTGCATGAGGATTAAAGCAGGAGCAAGGCAGGATCAGGAATGCTGGAGAAAGAACATGCACTGCTGAGTAGTATGAGAACTTGTTGATAAGGTGAGGTTAGGGAGTGCAGCTGGGGCCTTTATACCCGGCTGCTTGACATCAATGGTGCACACCAGCAGATCTGCTTCCCGCTGAAGGGTCTTTAAAGGGCACCAAAAGCATGCGTGCCTAGAAGGGCCCAGGGACCAATGGCATTGATGGCTTCATGGCACCATTCCTGTTGATGAAGACACTGGCAGCTGCATCCATGCTGGCCTGGAGTCTGTTGTTATCTTGTACAGGTCCTTGGTGAGGCCTCACCTGGAGTACTGTGTTCAGTTCTGGAGACCGTATCTACAAAAAGACAAAGACAAGATGGAAGCGGTACAGAGAAGGGCGACCAGGAAGGTGGAGGATCTTCATCGGATGACGTACGAGGAGAGATTGAAGAATCTAAATATGTACACCCTGGAGGAAAGGAGGAGCAGAGGAGATATGATACAGACTTTCAGATACTTGAAAGGTTTTAATGATCCAAAGGCAACGACAAACCTTTACCATAAGAAAAAAATCAGCAGAACCAGGGGTCACGATTTGAAGCTCCAGGGAGGAAGATTCAGAACCAATGTCAGGAAGTATTTCTTCACGGAGAGGGTGGTGGATGCCTGGAATGCCCTTCCGGAGGAAGTGGTGAAGACCAGAACTGTGAAGGACTTCAAAGGTGCGTGGGATAAACACTGTGGATCCATAAAGTCAAGAGGCCGCCAATGAAGAGTGGGTGACTCGCCAGAATGATGGCTACTGCCTGGACACAATACCCTTATTCAATAAACATACACATGGTTACTGTGACTCCAACATCACTCTAAGCTTCAACAGCAAGAGGAAATGTGGAAAAAAGGATTTGCACTCACAAAGCTGGGAGTAGCTGGCTTGTTACGGCGGTTACTACCCCAAACCAAATGTGCCTGATACTTCACTTTCGATGCACATCCAGCATAGCTCTCTGCTCCAACGGCAGGGGAAAAGAAAAACTGATACTTCACGCATACCCAGCATAGCTTCAATGGCAGGGGAGAAGAAAAAAGGATTCACACTCACAAAGCGGGGAGTAGCTGGCTTGTTACGGCGGTTACTACCCCAAACCAAATGTGCCTGATACTTCACTTTAGATGCATATCCAGCATAGCTCTCTGCTTCAACGGCAGGGGAGAAGAAAAACAACCAATAAGGGCTGTATAACATAGTCTGGGTTAAAACAAATAAGCATGGGTGTAGCTTGCTTATTGCGGCGGTTACTACCCCTACTACCCCCTAACTAATCAAGCTTGATATTTCACTTGGATGCAGCTCCATCACTGCTCTCTATATTAATGGTGGGGGAGGAAGGGAAATAGAACCAAGAGCTAAAAGAAACAGATAAGTATGAGAGAAAAAATGTGTGAAGCTTGCTGGGCAGACTGGATGGGCCGTTTGGTCTTCTTCTGCCGTCATTTCTATGTTTCTATGTTTCTATGAGTGCTGCAGGTGGCAGGACGACTCTGCAACCTGTAAACATTATAATGTGTGTGTCTCCTCAATCTCAGTAAACACCGAAGCAAAGAAATCATTTGGTCTTTCCCCTAAGGCCTTATCTTCCTTATGTGCCCCTTTAACCCTTTGATCATCTCATCTCTTTATTCTCTCCTTTATCTGCTTTACTCTAACAAGATCAGAAAGGCATACATCATGCCTTTCCAAAGGCTTTCTTTACACTGTGTGTGTGTGCGAAAGACAGAGAGAGATGAGACTGGGTCTGTCTATGTGAGCAAGAGTGAGTCTTTTATGTATGTTTGTGTGTGTTTATGTGTATGTGACAGAGGCAAGAGTTTTGTGTGGTTATTTGTGCAAGAGAGTTTTTTTTTAAATACGTGTATATGAAATTGCAGCTTTGTGTGTATTTGAGGTACAGTTTGAATTTGTGTGTGCTGGTGACAGAGAGATACTACTATTATTTGTGTAGATGTATTTGTGAGTGCATGTTGGTGTGTGTCAGAAAGCGTGTGTGAGAGTGTGTGTGTGTGTGAGTGAGAGAGAAGTAGCAGTTGGTGTTGAGAAATGGAATATGTATGTGTTTGTGAATGCCCTTGCTGATTTCCATCCATGTGTTTTTCATCTTACATGTGTGACTTTTCACTATTTGTCAATTTATACACATAAGTTAAAAAAAGGACATGGATGGAAATTTGCAGCAAACAGAAGCATGGAGTAATCAAAGAACACGCATGCAGATAAAGCAGTCAAGAAGGATGTGTAACTAATTTGCAGGAACATAAGGTGTTCAACAGCATTTATTAAGAACGTCTAAAAATTGGACAAGTTAATTAAATTTCCATCATGACCATGGAAGCAACCGGATTTCTTTTTATTAGGAACAGTGTAATTCATCATCATTTTCAATAAGGGGGTCAAGCTGAGTTCAGATTGTTTCAGTAAACTAGCAAGTTGGTAATTGCCACTTTGGGCCACATTTACTAAGGATTTTCTCCATAGGCAGAAGATGGGAGAAACCCCTTAGTACATCTGGCCCTCTGAGCCCACCATCAAAAGATGTGGAACATAAACACATACACTTTTAGAAGTACACAGATGAGTTAAGATGAAGGAACATGGAAAGCAACTATTTTTATGTTGTGGTCTTTACTTTGAAAGACATGCTCAAGCAATACATTTCCGAACATCAAGGCAATGATACCATGTGAGAAAAATTAACTCAGTAATGGAATAATAGAATAATATCAACTCAAAATACAATGTACATAGTAAGAAACACTTTCACAGGGTGATCACTACATTCTCATTTACTTGGATTTCTAAATTCAAATCAGGGTAAGAAGTGTTAATTAAGGTTTCGTTTTTCTTTCGCAAATTGGAAGGATAGATTATTAGTGGAAGTGGCATCAGTGCTTCAAGATGTGTGACTATCCTGAAGTGCCGATGTCATGTACACCATAGATAGCTCAATTAAGGAAAGCCTGCAATGAAGAAACCCTGATCAGCATTTCTAGTCCAGGTTTGAATTTAGAATTTCTGGGAATCTCATGTTCATTGTTCACATAATGTGAGCATTTTCTATTATTTTCAAGGAAGTTAATATGTAGCCCACCAAGTCTGACTCTTCCCCAGGCACTGTGAATTGAGTGCATTGTTAGGGACCCATAAAATATGTAACAGTATCAAATGTATGCATGTAAATAGGAACCATTGAAGATCGAGCCATATAACTTAGATTGCTATTATAAATTGTGTTAAGTAGGTCTATTTCATATGGGGCCCCATAATTCAGGGACATATTTTGTTAAGAGGACACATGACTGTGATACCATATCCCTCTCTTCTGAATTATTTACTGCCCAGTACCCAAACAAACAATTAATCTGCTTCCTCATTTACAATCTAGATAGTTGCACTAGTGACAATAAATTAGTCACATGCATTCATTTTGTGAGCCACAAACAACTATTTTTTTTTCAGAAACATTGAACCCATTTTTATACAAACCAATAGTCTATAGTACTAGCTTGTGTCTTTTCTTTCTTACATTTTGTATTCTGTGGGTAACTCAACACATCTGTTTTCAGCTGAAAATGCCTCCCTAGTTAATAGGAATGGTATATTTCACAGATATTCTGGATTTATACAGTATAATGTTTTCACAACATATAACACCATGAAATCACTGTATGAATTCACAATTCCTACCTCTCTTGTGGTTTGCAACTTGAACAGAACAAACAGTAGACAAAACTAATTTGGGAACAACTGGATAGGTTTTAAAAATGAATAGAAAAATCAGAAAGGTAGAGCAAAAGAAAAACTGAAAAAAAGTTATGAACATAATATCTTCGAGGAGTTAGACTTTGAATAGTTTGAAAAAAGATATTTTATTAAATTGTGTGAAGGAAAAAGTTACTAAATAGGAAACTGATAAATGCTATAAACGCTATTTTTTTTTCATTTTTTTGACTTCAGTTAGATGAATAAAAGAGAAATGACCTCTAAGTATGCAATTGTGAATTGTCCTTAAATATCTATCAGGTCAGTTCAAATCCTTGGAGATATCCAACATTCCTTTTCCTTTTAGCAAAGTATTGTGGCTACCGTGTTAGTCCACTTGAATACGTAGAAATAAGGAGCCAAATAACAAGTTGTTGGTGAGCCCTTTTTATTGCACTTAGTCCAATATACTGGAAAGGTCTCACCTACAGCTTATCTGTTGGACCTTATTTCTAATGTTTCTTTTATAAATACAGACTATTTGGGAGATAAGCACATATAGGTATACTCTATAGCGGTGAATCTCAACCCAATACTCAGGGACTGCTTGGCCAATTGGGCTTTCAGGATATCCACAATGAGCATGCATTTGATTTAACTGCGGGCACTTCCTCCATTGTATACAAATACATTTCATACATATCCATAGTGGATATCCAGAAAACGAGAGTAGTGACACTGAAGACTGGGTTGAGAACCACCACAATATGGGATTCCCACTTAGCTGTCTGACAGGCAGGGCAAAGTAAAGGATGCATAGAGATCCTTAGCTCTTCAGTTCACTTCCTACTGCATTTCTCTATTGGCCCAACTCCTTGCAGAAATTCACATGCTTTCATCCATGCACAGTCCCACAGTCGCACTCTGAAGCATTTCTGCTCTACCAGCTAGTCTGTTGGAGCAGAAAATGCACTTAGCAATAATTTTAAATTTGAGCCAAGGGTTACTCTGAAACACATTTTACTTAGGAAATTACTTGAATGGCAACATATACGGTATATCACAATTATTAAAACATTCAGAGCTATGTTTTTAATGGGTGCTGTGCAAATGATTTAGCAAAACCTCTCATACTAAGGCACAGCTATTCTCATACATTGTTCGTATCTGAGGAGTGACAGTATAGGTAACTGACAATGATCAATATGGCACATATTTGCAGCCACTTCTATGATATAACCTCTGCCAATTTCTTCCATCCCAGAAAACTGGATGACTATTTCAAGAGGCCAGATAAAAGACTATTCCACATATATTAGAGAGTGTAAAGGTGACTGTGTTGAATTTCTCAATTTTCAGAAAACAAGAATGACCAGATGAATAGAATTTGTAGGTCATACAATTTGGGATTTATAGATTGTGTGTTGCAATGAGAAAGCTACATAAATGTGGTTCTGATGATCTGTGTAACTGTAGCTATGTTACAACAAAGACGAGTCATCAATATGAAAAGTCATGCAGAGAAAGTCAGAGTCCAACTTATTAACCATATTAGCAAGGTTGATTTTTATTGAGCCCATTTAAAGCATTATTTGAAACAGTGGAGTTGTCGTACTTAACAATAAAAATCAACTTGCTATATGGTTAATAAGTCGGACTCTGACTTTCTCTGCACTTCTTTTCATATTGATGTTTCATTGCAATAAGTGCAGACTCTCTCCGTTTCTGTGTGCAGACAACAAAGATGAGGCAAGAACTAATCATCTGAGGCAAGAGCCAATTCTATTTGTTTTGCATGGGACTGTGTGGCTTAGTTGACTCAGAACATCAGTTCAAGCTGCAGTCTGAGGTAGAACAGCTGTAGGGTCAGACGGGTGCCCATTCAAATGCTGTTTGGAGTCTGAATCCTATACAAGTCAGCTGTATATGGAACCTGTACAAAAGTACAGGGGGAAAACATTGTATATGTGGCACTCTGTATGACTGGTTTAATTAGCAGTTAGTGGTAGGATCTAATCCTGCACTCCCTTCTATGACAGAACTGGCCCCAAAGGCCTCAATTCTGGAAGGTTGGATCCACCCCTAAATATCTCAATTAAGAAGTATTTTGCATCTGTTTGTAGTATAGGTTGTGAATGACTTGATCATTTTAAAATGTATATAGTAAGCTATTTTTGGTTTTAAATACATCTGATAATTTAGGTCCGGGCAGTACTTCTTAGTTAAACTTTTTGAACTCTATGCAATTCTGCTAATTGCTTACCTGAACAAAATACACATGTACTAAAGTCATTAATGGCCTTCCAAGAGATGTAGTGAAATGAGCCGGTAGATAAGTAAAAAACATACATGCTTTGACAGGGCTAAATTTTCAAAGCCATTTGCGTGCATCGAACATGGATAGTGGAATTGACATCAGTGACATGCTTTTATGCACGTAAATGGCTCATTACAAATCCCCAACAGGGAACAACCTGATGGATCCATTCAAGTAATAGACCAGGTAAAAATGCCATGGACAAGATTTCACATTTTTATTATACAGCCGAGGAAACCACATACCTCATAAATGACTTGAAGACACCGATATTGAAAGCGTTTAGAGGCATTCATATGCATGAAGGTAAATCACTAGAGCCCCACGACTCTTATAAAGTCCACCATCGCTTGTGCCATAATCATAGCCTCATGTTAAAAAACAGTTTCTTTATGCAGTATAAAGTGTCAAAAAAAGGGTCCCCATGTGACAATATTAACTGTGATCAAAATACTTGTGTATATACCATTTTATAAAAAGAGGCAGCCAGATGCTCCTGGCAGCTGAAAAAAAAGATGGCAGCAGTAGGAAATTTGATGCCGAAACACAGCTGTGTCAGGAGGAACTTCGGACAAGTTAATATTTTTGGATATGCATGTTTACTGACCACCTGGAAGAAAAGGTAAGTTCTTTGTATTTTGCATTTTGATCAAAGGATGTGGGATTTCTTGAATTCATATAGAGACCGATTGCTTAAATGAACCTTGTGATCACCCTGACTATAATGTATTAGGTGTCATTCAAAGCAGTTTTGGCTTTTTGGAGTAGCGGTCTGACACTTTAAAAAGTGGAATACACAAGTATTTTGATCACAGTTACAATTGTCACATTGAGACACTTTATAGTGCTTGAAACAAATGATTTATGTTTAACATGGTGGACTTAAAGTCTTGTGGCTCTAGTGATTTACCCTTCGCACATGTGAGTGCCTCATTAGAAAGTCTGCCAGTCTTGGCTCAAATATTATGTGCGTAACTCGATTTCACACATACTTTTATGCACAGATTTATGAGCATACTTTTCATTTAAAAATAATGCCCATAAATTCACATGCACAAGTTATGCCTTGCCAGGAGCATGTGTAGCTTTGTACGGGGAAGTTTGTCCATGTACTTTCCAAGAATTTTCAACATAAAAGCATGTATGTACATTCACTTTGAAAATCAATGTAAATTTCTGCAGGTAAAATGTACCCACAGACTATCCCTTCTTTGAAAATTAGCCTCATAAATGGATTTCCACTTCAGTGGATTCTAAATGGCTTATTTGCATGTGTCTATCGTAAAACCTATTTTTTTTATATCACTAGATGATTCATCAAATCTTTAGCCTCCCTACAGGAAGCTCTAGAGAAAAAGTTTGACTGCCACTGGCCTTGTAGATAGTTGAGCTGGGTACTATACTATGGAAGAAAGATTTTCAAAAGATGAGCACAAAAAAGAGTCTGTGTACGCATAAAATGGCACACATGCAAGTATATGTGATTTTAAAAACAGCAATATATGCTCATATATCAGGGACCATGAGTAAAATTGGGTAGACAAAAAAAAAAGGGGGGGGGGGGCGGCCGGGGGTGTTCTGGGGAGGGGCCAATATACCCATGTACATTGCTATTTTAAAACCTGCCAAAATGACATGCATAAGTCTTTTAATTTATATTTACTTCTGCTCAATATCAGGTGTAAGTGATCGGAAACATCACAAAAGTGAAAAAATGACAGGGTAGAGAGAGTCTTCATGAGCTGCAGATGGACTGGGTGAACTGGTAGACTAATTGGTAAAAATGGGTATTTCATTGCCACATGTATGTTATAAAATCCCTATAAGTCAAGGGATTTATGTGGCGTAAAAGTATCAAATTAATCTGATTAAAATCTACACATGTATCCTTATAAAATTGGAATACGCGGGTATATGAGTTGTGTACGCTAATCTGGCAAATTTCCAATTTATTCTGCTAAATAGCATCTTTCCCACTACTTAGACAGACAAATGTGATATTATTCGGATAAGTACCGGCACTAATCTGCCATATTCCAATGTATGCTGCTAACTAGCAGCGCACCTACATAGCCAGAGAAGTCTGAAAAGTGTCCATCTGAGTAGTGCTTTTCGGACTTCTCCGGCTTTGTGCTGCTACTTAGATAGATAAATCAGCATTTATCCAGATAAGTTCAAACTTGCTTGACGCGAACTTTTTAGATGCGCAAGAATATATGCATGCATATGTACTCGCATTTTATAACCTGCATGCATATCATTTGTGTAGGTTATAAAATACAGTAGTAAATTACTATGCACCCATACACATGTGCATATGGGTGCACATGAGCAGTTTTGAAAGTTATCTTCTGAGTGTATCTAAATGGGGTCTCATTCCCATCCTCCCTCTACTAATATGCCTACAAAATTTCTTTTTGGCATCCTCATGGTTGCGAATGTGGCACCCATTCAGAATAAATTACAATGATTTGAGAACGGTTGATCACATTTAATACCATGTGCTTGATTGGATTTCGGGACTATCCTGGTTTTCTTCTTGTCTTACTCATTGCATTTTAACTGTATCCTCTGGTGGTTCTTTCTTCACTATTATTCCACGATTGGTCAATGTGCCTCAAGGCTCTGTCCTGGGCCCTCTTCTCTTGTCTATAAGCACTTCCTCCCTCGACACTCTAACCCCCCCCCCCCCCTATTGTTTTCAGTATCACGTTTATGATGATGACACCTAGATCTACCTCTCTATACCAGAAATTTCACAAGTTCAATCCCAAATTTCAGCCTGCTTGTCTGACATCACTGCCTGGATTTCCTGCTGCCCCCTTACACTTAACATGGCTAAGACAAAACTTCTTGTTTTCCTGCAAAACCTGCTTCCCCTCTTCCCTTTTTTTCTACCTCTATGGATGGCACTCTTATCCTCCCAGCTCTCTCAACCCATAACATTGGGAAAATCTTTCATGCCGCTCTCTCTCTATATACAACCAAAACGGCTAAATTGTGTTGGTTCTTCCTCTATAACATCACTAAAATCCATCCTTTCTGACCAAGCTCCCAAAAAGCTCGTTCAGTCTCCTATCACCTCCGACTTATGATTACTGCAACCTGCTTTATGAAGACCTCCTGCTGAGTCATCTTTCTCTTCATGACTTCATGACTTATCTTTGTTCAGAATCGCTGAGACTATGTAACCCCTAATCCTCAAGTCACAACACTGGCTCTTTGCTTGTTTCCACATGAAGTTTAAGTTTCTCTTGCTCATCCATAAACACATTCATTCTGCAGCTCCTCATTATCTTTTCTTTTCTCTCCTTACACCCTTCGTCATGAACTCTTCATCGGGCAAGCTTTCTCTGCCCACTGAAAGGCTTATAAATATGACTGGCTGATCACTGAAGCAAAATAAATAGCTCTGGAAGCAGAAAACCCTGGAGAAAGCCTACAGAAGAAGTAGCTTGCCAGGAAGCCAGGGGAAGAATGGCCAACATTCCCTCGCCACTATTAAGCAAATCCAGTACTGATTAGTTAGTACGTAACAGAGGAACGTCAACAGTAAACTGCAAAAAAATGCAATTATATAAAATGTTTTCGGGATTTGCTTAGACACATTTCTTACAGATTTTTTTTCTGGAATACTTTAGCTGTAGGGATAATATTGCTATGCCCTGTTGCTTTACAGCTAGCTGCCTCAGTCTTCTCAATTATCTATTCAGTTTCAATGCGGAAAGAGGCGATGGAATCAGATTGAACAGATACACTATGAAGCTACCACCAAAAATAACCCCATTAAAAACAGAAAGATTTCAGCTAAAAGCTAAATCAAGTTGTCAATTCTAGTAAAGGAAGGTAAAATGAAAAAACTGCAGAGGGAACTTAACTGGAGGGGGGAGGGGGAAGGAAACACAACTTTATTAGGACCTCGGTATTAAAACACCGGTTCCTTGTCCTCACTCACTGATCATTCACTAGAGCTGCAGACATGATTTGGAACAGATAATACAAATCTTATTGTTTTGAAACCTGCCCTATTTTCCACCTCCATGGTGGATTTCTTGGGCTTTGCCAACCAAATCCAATATTAATTTGTTTTATTAAACATATAAATCAAGAGGTTCATATTCAAAAGCATTTAGCTGGCTCAGTTAGAATTTAGCTGTTAACCCCTAGATTCATCAAAATGCTATAATATCACATGGATAGGTAGTGTGTGATGGGGTTTTTATACCCTGTGATTCTTCTATTTCACAGCTTGTGAAGTGCCCAGACAGGTGAGAGAGAGAGAGAGCGAGGGAGAGAGAGAAGTGAGGGAGAGAGATTTACTGAAGTCTGTTACTTATAGCACTGGGTCTGGCGTCACTATGTACACGAGGCAGGGGAGTTTATGCCTGTACAGTGTATTAGTTTCATGACATCGCAGATCAGCAGAGAATAACATGGCACGTGCAACAGAACGGTGCGTGTTTCTAGTGAAAAACTTTTATCAAACTAGTCATGCTATTCCACTACAGTCCACGTTTTCAGCAAAATTTGCCTTCAGGGAATCTCCTAGCACTAGTTTTCACTAGCCTGCTTACTGCTGATCTGCCTGGAAATTCCCTGAGTTCTCAATGTGCTCGAAACTCATGCTGCACATCGATAACACTACGAAGCTGATAAAACCTTTTCACAAGAAAAGCATACAGCCTTGCTGTGCACACCACTTTGTTCTCCACAGCTTAATGAAGCTGCTGCTTGGGGAAAGCATTATACAGACTTAAACTCCCATGCTTCATGATTTCAGTGACACCAGAAACAATGCTGTAACAGATTTCAAGCAATTCAAACTAGAATATCTTTTTGTCAACTCCCTATATATGTTATTTTTCATATCATGAAATATTACGGGCACAAACCAGATTGGACTGTATTAACATTCCTCACACCCCAACAATGCCTCACTTTTCTTTGCTTGCATTTTCTAAATGTGTACTTTTTCTAATATACAAAAGTATGTGCTTGAAAAATGCCTACACATCATGCTTAATTCAAGGGGTCATTTTGAGGAACTGCCACATCTAGGTTTGAAAATGGGGTTGTGACAATTCTCTATAAAGAAGAACCTAAAGGTTGTCATATGATCATCATGGGTCATCATTTTCAGTTTAGTGAAAGAACAAAATAGCAACTTTAGACCTAAACAGGGAGGAGCTCTGTTGCTTAATACTTTAAGATGGTTTATTGGACAACCAGATTCAAATAAGTTCCAAGCAAGCTTACACTAATAAAGGCAACTTGTAGCTACTAACAGGGCTGGTGCAAGGGTAGGTAGAAGGTAGAAGGCTCTTCTGCCTTGCGGCCGCCCCTCCCTCCCAGTCACGCCACCCTATCCATCCTCACCTGACCCGAGTCGGGCCGCTAACAGTCGACAGTTCTGCGGTGTGCACCCCCCTTTTCCCCGTGTGCTTGCCTGACGACCCAGCCTACTGGAGGAAGAGGGGACGGCACCACAAAGAATCATCAACAGCCTGCCAGAGAAGAGAAGAAGTGACGTAAATAGCCAAAAGCCCAGCAAGGGAAATCACATACCTAGCCTCACCCAACCCCCCTGTATCCCAAAGAAGGCTCACCTACCCTTGCACCAGCCCTGTTAGTAGCTACAAGTTGCCTTTATTAGTGTAAGCTTGCTTGGAACTTATTTGAATCTGGTTGTCCAATAAACCATCTTAAAGTATTAAGCAACAGAGCTCCTCCCTGTTAAGGTCTAAAGTTGCTATTTTGTTCTTTCACTAAACTGAAAATGATGACACATGATGATCATATGACAACCTTTAGGTTCTTCTTTATAGAGAATTGTCACAACCCCATTTTCAAACCTAGATGTGGCAGTTCCTCAAAATGACCCCTTGAATTAAGCATGATGTGTAGGCATTTTTCAAGCACAAACTTTTGTATATTAGAAAAACTAGAAAGACTAGCTGCCCAGCTCTGCAAAGGAAATGACATAAGCATGCTCCCCCGCCTCTCCACTAGGAGGAGAAGAGAACAGCCAGAGTCAATGAAGGAAATTACATCACTGCACTGCCGCCCCCCCACCCATCCGAGTCGGGTCGGGTTGGGTGAGGACGGATGCATCGCTCGTCAGTGGTCATCGGCTGCTGCCCCTGGGACCCTGGCACCCTAAGCCACCACCTATCACCTATTTCGCCTAGTGCTTCCGCCGGCCCTGGCTGCTAAATGTATTTGTTTTGGGCAAGAAGCAATGAAGTAGTCAATGATGGAAGTAACTTTTTGGACTTAAGCACACCAAAAGCCAGAGATTAGCAAAGTTTGAGTAATTTGGTTTAGAAAACTGTGTTATTTGTCCAGTCCCAGTGGATATGTTACTGCCACCACTCTAATAACCTCAAGGAATCTTAAGATGATTCTCATAGATCTAAAACCTGATAGGTGGACACATACATTGTCTGGAGCACATTAACTCTTGAGTCCTGAATCAATAATTGTAGTGCCAGGGCAACAAAGAAATTCTGTGCTGGATTCCCACTGACAAATCCAGATTTCTTTAACAGAGATTTGAATCAGTACCTTATGGAATATTTCATTGTAAAAGCAACCCTGTGAATCCTTTGGTTTCTTAGCTGGGATAAATCACTGAACAGTATGATACATTTTTACTTATGCATAATGCAGTTTTCTCCTGGGACTCTGCTTTAAAATCTGAGCATAACCAAAAACTTAGGCAATTGACTGAGTTTATACTTAGCTATTTGCAAGCTTATTGTTTCATAAAGGCACAGTTTCTACACAGACCCAGAGCCACCAGGAGTGCAAACTGTGCAATTGCACAGGGTGGCACATCTGGTGAGGTGGCATCGGGAGCAGGGAGAAGTCCGTGCTGCCACCGGTGGCAGACGAAGAGGAGGCCCATGGTGCTGCTGGTGGACCCGATCCCACCGGTGGCGGAAGGAGGTCCGTGGTGCCACCGGTGGACCTGATCCCACTGGTGGAAGAAGGAGGCTTGTACTGCTGTGGGTGGACCCGATCCCACCGGCAGTAGAAGAAGGAAGTCCATGCTGCCATCGATGGACCTGATCCCACCAGTGGTGGAAGAAGAAAGTCTGTGGTGCCACTGGTGGACCCAATCCCACTGACGGTGGAAGGTCCATGGTGCTGCCTGTGGACCTGATCCCACTGGCAGCGGAAGCAGGAGGTCACAGCAGAGGAAGCCCTTTTGGCAGCTCCTCCACTGCTGGCCCCGCGGTATTCAACACTCGCAGGGTTAAAACTTCCCGTATTTTTGTGAGATGAGAATACAAGAAGTGCTAGCACAGTGAGTATTGAATTACCTCGGGACCAGCACAGGAAGAGGAGCTGCAGAATGGCTGCTTTCCACACAGAAGGCTTGGCAGCAGCAGTAGCGGAGAAGGAATGACCCATGGACCCTGACTTCCTGGTCTGCATATGTGTGTGAATGAATGGGAGGCTGCCTGTGATGAGTATATGTGTGTGTGAGTGAATGGGAAGCTGCCTGGAATGAGTGGGTGTAATGGAAGCCTGCCTGGTTGCATACGTGCATGTATGTGTGTGAATGGGAGCCTGCCTGGGATGGGTGAGTGTGTGTGTGTGTGCACATGCATGCATGGGAGCCTGCCTGGGATTTGGGTGGATGTGAATGGGAGCCTGCCTGGGGTGTGTGGGTGTAAATGGGAGCTTGTCTGGTGTGTGTGCTTGTATGAGTAAGAGAGAATGGGCTGCAGGTGGATCCCAACCTGCCAGAAGCTGAAATGAAGATGAGTGCCTGGAGCTGCCAGTACATTCCAACCAAAGAAGAGCTGGAGACGCTGCAGGTTTGTCTGAGAGGAAGCGCGCGTGTGTGTGTGTGTGTGTGTGTGTGTGTAAGAAAGAGAGAAGGAAGTTTGTTCATCCCACTCCCACTACTCCACAACAATCCCAGGGTGACTGGAAATCAAACGTTCCTAGGTATGGAGAGCGTGAATTTTTAAAATCATTTTTACATTTATTTTTCAGATGTATTTGCTATGTCTGCAGTTTTGAAATATTTTACTGGTGTTTGGGACATTTAAAAAAAAAAACTTGTATATGACTTTTTAATTATTTTATTTTTTATTCATCAGCTTTTCAAAAATAATATTAGTATGTTTTTAGTATTATGATTATGTATTTATTTTATATCTTGATTTTATTGGTTGATGTTTGAGGAATGGTGATGGTTCTACTTTTCATTGTTGCACTGCATAGAGTGTCTGGCTTTTTGTGGTTTCCAGTTCAGTTTTTGTCTGCGTGTTTGTTTTTCTACTTTATGGTTGCTCTATTCTGTATTTGGTGAGGGGGTCTGTTTATGTTCTGCATGAGTGACTGAGGTGAGGCATTCTCCTAATAGAAAGTGTATTTGTGAATTGGGCTTTCAAAGGGTCAAGGCAGACCCAACACACATCGCAATAGGCCTAATACCATATGGATTCCAAGTGTCTTTTTGGCAGGGATTTCTGGTTGATAGTAGTGCATGTAAATATAAGTCATATTTTTACCTCAGAATATTGTACTTTGATATTTTTCATGTAAAATATAAATGCATAACTCTGAACTGTGTGTGTGGAATGGGGTGTTGGGGGCATGTTGTGCAAAGCTATAAGGTTCGCCTGGAGCACCTAATACCCTTGCACCAGCCTCGCGTTGGTGGGGTGTGTGTGTGTCAGTTTTTAAAGTTTGTATCACTGAAGGGAGCGGGGCTTTTTTTTGGTGGGCCCAGAGAATGAATGAATGGGGGAGGGGGGGCAGCACAGTAATTGTTCGCACAGGGAAGCAAAAAAACCTAGCACTGGCCCTGTTTCTACAGGAAACTGAGCAAATAGAAATTGCACACTCAGCAGTTATTTGCCACAATTTGGCCAAATGCTTGAACATTTGTTTTGCTTGCTTTTGAAAGCAGAGATCATACTTTCATGCAGATAACAAGTAACAATTCACTAGTCATCCGCACAGTTACTTGCAAAAGTCGTGATTCCATTTCAGTTTTATAGTTTGCTTGCCAAAGGCATGAAGAAATAATTTGGTCTAGATGACTAGGACATTTGCATTCATTATCATCGCATCTGGGGCTGTTTCTGACTTATTACTATGCTCAGTTTCAGTAACTGTAGAATTTTTCACTCCAAATCATAAACACATTTCTCTTAAACTTTTTGGCCTCTCAGGCATCCCCTAATTCTTCCTCTTTCTCATCTCCTCTTCTTTCCCTATTTTTTAATACCGAAAAAGTAAACTCTTCTATGGTGCATAGCCAAGGCAGAGACTTTGCCCAACAGACTACTCTATCCAGGGTTATGGAACAGGATAGACATAAGGAAGACGCAAACAGAACTCGAAAGAGAGAATTCATTTTAAAATAAGGAACATATTTAAACCAATCTCAGAAGGTCATGTTATCAAAGTATATTTACTGCATAGAACAAGAAAAAATACACCTAGAGGTCATTACTTATCTTGAAAATAAACATTTTATTTTAAGGTCTTTTTCAGACAATTTGTCGATTTTGCCTTTTTTTTTAAATTTTTAATTCAGATGTTGAATTATGGCATCAGGAAATATCAAATTGTTTTCAGTGTTCTGACCAATTTGATGTACATAAAAGATGACGTAATGGGAAGTGCTTATACAGTGGGCATGATCTGGTGAAAATGAAGATGGGCTAAGTTCAGAAAATAATAAAGAAAATATTACTGGAGGCCTGTTGACTTTAAAAGACAATCATTTTGCATGCGGCTAAGATTTGAATATGAACAAAAGTGACTTTCAGTTTGCTAACAAGAGGGACCTATTTACTAGTTTTTCTTTCATTCTGTGTCTATGGGAAAAAAGCTTAGTAAATGAGGACCAGAGTTAGCAAAAAGGACATTAAAATGAATTTTATGTAGACAATGGAAACCTCTAGCACTGGAAAGATTTGAAACTTATCCAAAATGCAGCTGTGCTGGTTTTACAATTCTTGGCTTCTCCAGGGACTGCCATTCAACTTAATTTATAAAAGTGCTTATAACTTAGCATCTATTTTCTGAATTCTTTCTTCCCAGCAGTTTTAGTGCTCAGTCTGAAAGAACCCATCTTTTCAACGATTTATTTCAAGATCATTTTCAAAAGATTGTTTCTGAAATCATGTTACTTGATGCCAAGATGTGTTGGATGCCTTCCCCATCTTATAAAAGCAACTTGAAAGTAATTCTAGACCAGTAGGAATTTTATAGAATCCTACCTTGCTTTCGGTTAGAAACCTCTAGGGAAGAAACACTCGGCCATATCCTATCAAACTTGGGAGGAGCTGCATGCGTCAGGAAAAATTAGGAATTGTTATTTTCATCTATGATCTTATTTATTCTACACAGAAAACTACACGGACAAAGACACAAACCACAGACATCTGCGACTGACTTCCCATGATGCATTTCAGTAATACATAACCACCACAAGAAACAGAAACAGGCAATTGATGAGACCCCAAACATCAACATTTAATTGAATGGATATTAAATATATAGTACTCTATTAATGGACTATATATTTACTTGACCTTAAAACAAGCACATCAACAGCTCAACAAGGATGCCTTACCACAAATTTTTAGGAAAACTAAGGGCTGATAATGCTAGTGAGTCCAAAATAATATCTTACCCGGAAGCATGGGTTATGGGAACTTAGGTTTGCCAATCTGAATTTATTCTTGGCGGTCATCCATACATGCACACCCTTCTCCTGCTTTGCTAGTATATAAATATTTCCTATATGATCTCTCACCTATTAAGAGTTTGAGAAGCAAAGTTAAAACATTAAAAGCTTCAAAATAAGGACAAGTTTCTGAATTTATTTATATAGTTCCCAGAAATCATTTTTCCAGGCATGAAATTATTCATTCTCTTCGTCAGATGGACCAATACAAAAAAAAACGTGTTTCAGAAGTGCCTAACACACTGCAGAATAAAAAGATCTTCTTGCATCCTGTAATTCCTTGTTGAGTTGTAAGAGTCCAAACTGTAGTCTTGCTCAATGCTTGATGGTAAAAATGACTCGGGTTCTGTTTACTTGCTGTCCGCCTCTCACTAGGGTTGAATTCCCTGTATCATAGCTAAAGTAGACAAGAGGCTTATGCCTCTTTTCTGAGACTCCATTTATTCACATACACTGCAAGTTGCACCTTGAAGGGAAATAACCAGGGAAGAACCTCGGTCCTGAAATGGTAGATTTATGTTCAAAAGGACTAAATTAAAGAATGAGATGAAAAAAATCTACAATTGTCAGTACTGACTCCTTTTTGAATATTTAAAAAAAATGTATGCTTTGTCTTGGCTATCTTAAATGTTACCTTTCAGCTGTTAAATAGTAAAATGCATGCATTCAACCTAATAGTCATCTAGAATGTCTTAGGGAAAATAAGGATCAGTGAGAACAGTTACACACTGAAAGTTGGCAGACAAAGACCAATATGGCCTATCCAGTCTGCCTCGCAAGTTTTTTTCTTTTGGGTAGTGGCAACTGCTGCTCTGTGCCTCCTGTTAAGGGTAGTACATCAGCATTAACATCATGTAAATCTCAGGAGATGTTCTAAAATCAGCTTTGGAGCCTAATTTAAAACACGACTTTGAGAAAACTGGTCACTCCTAGTTTCCTTGTTAGGTAGCTTACAATTCATTATAAAGTCTCCTCTCTTAGTTTAAAGTGAGCAGAGATGACGTTGACATTTATAGCACCATGTTCAACATCACACACGTGCAATCCTTTTAATCACTTTCATCCTAAAACTATTACTGCATTTGAGAATCAATTTTGCCTCCATCTTCCATGGATTAATAATATAGGGCTCATCCATCAAAATCCTAGACTCAGAAAATTTTACTGGCAAAAAATGCTGTTCAGAGGCCCTGTATTAACTCAGTACTTTTACGTAGAGTTTAATGCAGGGGCCTCTTCTTAACTAGTATAATAAATTATCAGCCTTATCAACAGATGCATGAACATCACTATCTTTTTTCAGTTATACAGAGCTATTTTCCTGATTATACCAATAGAAAGTTGTTCACTGATTATAGCTAACTAAAATCACTTCCTATGTAAAAAAAACCAAAACAAAACCACAAACCCTCATGCCTGGCCAGATGGCCGTGCCATGAACCTCCATACAAAGAATCTGAGTTTGAATCCTGGGTCAGGTTTTCATTCCCCAGGCTACCTGGGTCTAGGCATGCTCTGGAGATATGGGGGGGAAGGGGAGTGGAGAGTTTTCCCGGTCATTGAATAATGGCAACATTTAGTAGCCGGACATAGGGTCCTCTGTTGAAGGGTTCTGAGTACAGCCCTGGTGTGAGGCCCCTGGATGAAGACTGGCAGTGCAATGACCGACCTAAGTGAATTAAGTGGGGGATGTACAACTAAGGGGAGTCCCTCCCAGCTCCACAAAGTGGTTGTGAAGGAATGCTCATTGCATCATAGATGAACAAAGGCCAATTCTGACTGAGCCGGAAATCCAAAAGAAGCAGACGGAAACCTGCTACCTCGCCGAAGGTAAAAAGCAGCATGGAAATTGTGCCCTTAGGGAACTTTTCACATTGGCTTCCCCTTGCAATTGCATAACACATTATCAGCTTTATTACAATATACCTAGGGACCTTCATGTTCAGGTTTATTGTTTTGTATTTTCCCTGGGAATTTCTCAGGGTTTATTATGACAAGAACAAAAACAGGAGAAAGTCAGTGGAAAAAAAATGATTCATTATTTTTTCTGGGTAAATTTGGAGTCACTGTTGGTGGACAGAAGCCAGGAAAATAACACATTAAGCAGATTCTCCTAACCACTCACTCAGCAGCATCTCCACCATTACTCCCATCCCCTGCCTAGCATGCCCCTCTTTCTCCCTGCCCCCCCCAAGAATCTCCCTCTTGCACCGCCCCCCCCCCCCATCAATGCCAGCGTTGGCTCCAGGCTCCTCCTCCCTCCTGCTATGGTAGCAGGCTTGCTGTGGCTCCTGCGCTCTCTAGCACTGCACTTCTGCTTTGTATGGGCCAGGAAGGGTTCTGGGAAGAGGTTCTGGTGGAGGCACTTCAAATGCCGCATCAGCGGCACCAGACAGGGAGGAGGCAGAACTTGAAACGTCGCCTCAGCGAGCGCTTTCGCAGGCTGCAGAGGGGGATAGAATCTGAAATGCAGCTCGTGCTTTGTCCCGCGCTGGCTTCCAGCAGTGGTGGGAGGCCTTGAAATGCTGTATATCCACAGCTCCAGAACTGCTCTTGAATCAGCCGAAAATTAGGGTGAAAATCTGTTTAAAAACCGGTTGGCACCTTTGGAAAAATCTGGGAAGTTATGGGTGAAAACGAAGGATCCTAAATATGCCTAACCCTCGTTATTATTTTCTTGATATGATATAATAATAATCATGGCATTACCCAGGTCTGGAATTGAGTGGATAAAGCAGATTGTGTATGATTACACAGTGAAAAATGCCTGCCCACACTTCCATCACCATATAGAGCCAACTCCATTAGGAAAGCAACAATAAGATCTTTCAGTCTAAGTAAAAATAAAAAACACTAAAGAAAAACAGAGAGAGGCACTGGAAATGGTCTTGTTCATTGCTTGCTGATAAAAATGATTTGGGTTCTGTATAAATGTGCTATCCACCTTTTGCTTTGGAAGAAGTCTCTCTATCACAGGTAAAGCAGGCAAGGAGCTCTGCCACTGTTCTCTGTTTTTGTTTATTGCGTTTGAATAGTGAGCCTGCTTCTCTTTTGAGCAATAGTATTTAAAAAAAACCCAAAACCCAACCACCCCATCTTTAGAAGGAAGTTAGAATGCCTACAGAAGTTAGGAAAAGCTCACATGTATATGAGAAAAATACTAGCTACCTCTTTTGCAATATTTTGCTTGCCTTAGTTTCTTACTGGCAGTAATGCACATCAAAAAAACACTTCCTTCACAAATAACATATCTCAGCATTGCACAAATGTGAAATATTCTTCACTTAATCTATCCTAGTATTATGTCTGTCCTCCACTAAATCCATCCCAGTATAGAATGCACTATGCAGTATTTAGCAGACTAGTGCAGAAAGGGTAGGAGGACAGAGAAACACCTGGCCTTCCAGGACCACACATCTATAGGAATATTTAAGTATGCTTTAGTAAGCTAATTAAAATGACTATTATATCTCGCCATCTGTACCTCTTATATTGACTGCTTATCCTTTCAATCATTAAGACTTGATGATCAAGTGTGTAGTTTGGTGTGCATTTTGGAACTTTTCTGCTGGGCCAGAGATTGTATTATGATTGTTTTTCTAATATATTTTATGATCTATTAATTAAACCAGGCTACACTAACAGCTTTCACAACATGCTCCGGCAACAAATTCCACAGTTTGTGCATTGAATGCAGAGTAAAAAAATAGTTCTCCAATTTGTTCTAAATTTGCAATCTGTTAGTTTCATGGAATATGCCCTAGACCTAGTAATATTGAAAAGGGTAAATAGCCAATCTGCATTTATCTGTTCCACTCCACTCATGATTTTCTAGACCTTTATCATATCTCCTCTCAGTGGATAGTGGATGTTTTATGTATATTGAGTTGTAATCTACACTGGACAACTAGGATTGTTGGAATACAAAGACCCCAATATTCAGTAAGCTGGTCAGAGGACAAGTTAACCAGCTAAAGCTAGTTGGGCAATTTGTCCTGTAAATTCAGTGGGATAAACGTCCCACTGAAAATTCTACCCTAAAGTTATCTGGCTACTTACAGCTGGATAACTTTAAACACTAACTGTCCAGCATTTGAATATGGCTGGTTATGCCTAAAGTTACTTGGCCTTGTGTGGCCAGATAACTTGTCACTTAGCTATATATCTTCAAAATAATCCACATATTATCACAGTAACCTGGAAGCACCTGGGATTGCAGTACACTGTGATCCCGGGTTTAAAACAGAGGCCTCAATTCAGGTACTAAAGGGGTAGGGAGGTTTCGGGGTGAGAGTAAAAGCGTAAAGGGGGATTTTGGGGGCCAAGGAGGCAATACTGAGTGGGGAGGGAGCAGCAGGACTGGAGAGCTGGACGGCTGCTGCCAATATCTGATTTATTTTTACATTTCAGGAGGTTGAGGAGTGGGGGGGAGGGGGAGGCAGTGTGTCAGATTTTTGGACCAGGAGGCCCGTAATTATGTTCATTTTTACAATTTTTTTTAAAGGATCGCTATTTGACTGGATATCATTTAAAGATATTCAGTTAAATGGCAAGTTATCCAAGCACATAAGGCCATATAAATTAAGGCCTGCTCTGAATAAGCCTCAAGTGATCCAGCTAACTTAGGGCTGGATTTTCTAATGTCACGCACCTCTCTGAATCCCGCAGTAACGGGGGGGGGGGTGAAGCGGGGGACGGGCCTGCGAAAGCTGGCAGCAATCGCACCACCGCGGTGTTATCGCTGCTGGCTTTTGCACCCAATAGCGCCACCGTGAAAGGTGGTGCTATTGGGCGCACTACTGGCGGCGATAACGGGTCTTACCTTTTTACCGCCAGCGAAGTTTCCGCCACGTCCGTCCTGATGACGCCCCGATTCCTCCTCTTCCGATGCCGACTCCGCCGCGACTCCACCCATATCTAGCTATCGCGTGCGATAGGGATAGAAAATGACCCCCTTAGTTGGATATAACTGAGATTTAGCTGTTAGCTGGATAACTCTGGCGAGCTCTGGAACACCCCCAGAATGCCCCTTTTTTATCCGGTTAAATTATAGCCAGATAATGACTTATGGAGCAATAATTTAGCCAGATAAGTGGCTGAATATGGGAAAACTTACCATTTAGATGAATAACTTGTGAGTTATTTTTCAGCAGAAGAGGACCGGAAGGCTCATCTGCATATTCTACCCAGAAGCCCCGGGAGAGGATTCCAGAGATCACAGTGAGCAATCCAGGCTTCAAAGTCCACAGTCCCAGCTTCCAGAGGCCCTGCACCCCTTGCAGCAGAAGAGGACCGGAAGTGTGCACCGCACCTCAAATTTCCTTACTATACTCTATCAGTTTACCTTGCTATACCTTATCTGTTTACTAGACCTTATCTGTTTTTATTTGGTTTTATATGTTTTGATTTTACATGGTAATTGTGTTTGGTAGGAGTAATTTGTTGCAGATTTTAGACATAAGGAATCTAGTTCAAAACAAGTTATTATGTTGAGTAACTAGGAAGATATAGGTAGATTAATTATAGTATGTTGAGGGTCATTGCCAGACACATATAAAATAAATCCATAGACTAAAAGTACTTTAGGTTAGTTTTACATCCTTTCTCCCTTAGACATTTTAAATCAATAACAAATCAACAACATTATGATGCAGGAAGTAGTCCAGCACCAAGTGCCACATATATGATTATCTCCCAGCCGGCAGAGGTCATATGTGTGTGCTAAGTGCAAAGAGATCCTAGCCCTCAGAAAACGAGTCCAATCTCTGAAGGCTAGAGTGGCAGATCTGGAGGACTAAGGGAGACAAAGAGGTATATAGAGGAGACCTTCAAGGACATAGTAGAGAAGTCCCACCTCCAATCTGGTAGCTCCTGTGCTGCTTTGAAGGAGAAAGGTCATCTGGAAGAAAAGCAACAGTTTGATGAGGCAGGAAGCAATCCTGTAGTTAGGACCTACCCTCTAGATGATATAGTATCCTCTCACATTCAGGACAAGTCTGCAGGGGCACATACCCAGGAGAGGAGAGTTAGGACAGCTGTTATAGATGGTGATTCAATTATTAGGAAGGTTGAAAGCTGGGTGACTGGTGGATGTGAGGATCGCTTGATAACTTGCCTGCCTGGTGCAAAGATGGTGGACCTCACGTATCACAGAATTTTAGGGGGAACCGGCTGTCGGTACATGTGGGTACCAATGACATAGGAAAGTGCAGGAGGTAGGTTCTGGAAGCCAAATTTAGGGTTTTAGGTGGAAAGCTGAAATCCAGAACCTCCAGAGTAGCATTCTCTGAAATGCTCCCCGTTCTATGTGCAGGACCCCAGAGGCAGGCAGATCTCCATAGTTTCAATGCATGGATGAGACAATGGTATAAGGAAGAGAGTTTTGGATTTGTTAGAAACTGAGCTTCATTTTGGAGAAGAAGGGGCCTTTTCCGAAAAGATGGGCTCCACCTTAACCAGAGTGGAACCAGGCTGCTGGCACTAACCTTTAAAAAGGAGATAGCACAGCTTTTAAACTAGATGATGGGGGAAAGCCGATTGTCGCTCAGAAGCATATGATTCAGAATGATGTATCTTTGAACAGGGAAAATAGGGCATCCCAGAAGAGAGGTTGCAGTAAATACCAAAGGGGGACCAGCTGCTTTTAAGTAAAGTGCAGAAAGATTCCAAATTACCCCTGTCAACTGATGAGCAGGTATTAATACAAATACCTATGCAGTGTGATTTACAAAAGATATACCTATGCCAGAAATGTCTATATACAAATGCTAGAAGTTTAAAAAATAAGATGGGAGAGTTAGAAAGTATAGCACTGGATGAAGAGGTAGATATAATTGGCATCTCAGAGATGTAGTGGAAGGAGGGTAACCAATGGGATACTGTGATACCAGGGTAAAATGAATAGATGGATCAAATTGGTGGAGGGGTGGCACTATATTTTAAAGAGAGCATTGAGTCAAACAGGATAAAAGTTCTGCAGGAAACAAAATGCAATGTTGAATCTTTATGGATAGAAATTCCAGGTGAAAAAGGGAATAAAATAGTAATGGTGGTGTTTTACTGTCCACCTGACCAGAATGAACTAACCATTAAATTTATTTATTTATTTATTTATTTATTTATTTAACGGCTTTTTTTCTACCGACATTAAAATACACATCATATCGGTTTACATCGTAACGAAAGGTAGAAATTACAATGAACGGGGAGTGGGGAAACAGGAGAACAATAAACAATAGAAAAGGGGCTATGAGGAGGAGCCAGATATCAAGCTGGGGGGGGGGGGGGGGGGGAGAGGGATATGAACATATTTACAAAAATTGAAATGATGCTACATAAAATATAACATATTTACAAGAAATATGCTAAAAGAAATTAGGGAAGCTAACAAAATCAGCAGCACAGTAATAATGAGTGATTTTAAATCCTCCAGTATTGACTGAGTGAATGTTACATCAGGACATTCTAGAGAAGTAAAGTTCCTAGATGAAATAAATGACTGCTTCATGGAGCAGCTGGTACAAGAACCAACAACAGGGAAAACTATTTTAGACCTAGTGCTTAGTGGAACACAGGATTTGGTGCGAGAGCTAACAGTGTTGGAGCCACTTGGCAATAGTGATGACAACATCATCAAATTTGAATTAATAACTGGAGGGAACCCAAAAAAGAAATCTACTACAACAGCATTTAAATTTCAAAAAGGTGACTATAATAAAATGAGGAAAATGGTTTGGAAAAAACTGAAAGGAGCAACTACAAAGGTTAAGGGGTAGATTTTTAAACAAGGCGCGTTGGCGTACTTTTGTTGGCGCTCCAGGCGCAAACAAAAGTACGCGGGATTTTAGTAGATACGCGCGGAGCCATGCGTATCCACTAAAATCCTGGATCGGCGCGCGCAAGGCTATGAATTCTGTATAGCTGGCGTGCGCCGAGCCGCGCTGCCTACCCCCGTTCCCTCCAAGGCCGCTCCGAAATCGGAGCGGCCTTGGAGGGAATCCTCTAACGCCCTCCCCTCATCTTCCCCTCCCTTCCTCTATCTAACCCACCCGCCCGGCCCTGTCTACACCCCCCCCTTACCTTTCTCCGGGGATTTACGCCTCCCGGAGGGAGAAGTAAATCCCCGCGCGCCAGCGGGCCTGTTGCGCGCCGGGCCGCGACCTGGGGGCGGGTACGGAGGGCGCGGCCACGCCCCCGGACCGCCCCGGGCCGTAGCCACGCCCCCGTACCCGCCCCAAAACGCTGCCGACACGCCCCCGAAACGCAGCGACGACCGGGCCAGCCCCCCGACATGCCCCCGACATGCCCCCTCAGAGAACCCTGGAACTTACGCAAGTCCCGGGGCTCTGCGCGCGCCGGTAGGCCTATGTAAAATAGGCTTACCGGCGCGCAGGGCCCTGCTCGCCTAAATCCGCTCGGTTTTGGGCGGATTTAGGCGAGCAGGGCTCTGAAAATCCGCCCCTAAGAGTTTAGCTCAGTCATGTTTGTTTTTTTAAAAATACCATTTTGGAAGCCCTGAACAGATGTACTCCACACATTAGAAAAGATGGAAAGAAGGCTAAACCACTATCGGCATGGTTGAAAGGTGAGGTGAGAGAGGTTATAATATCTAAAAGAACATCTTTCAAGAAATGTAAAAAGGATCTGAATAAAGAAAACAGGAAACAGCATAAGCACTGGTAAGTCAGATGCAAAGCACTGATAAGGAAGGCAAAGATAGAATTTGAAAAGAAGCTTGCCATGGAAGCAAAAACTCATAATAAAAACTTTTTCAGGTATATTCGAGGTAAAAAGCCTGCGAGGAGTCAGTTGGATCATTAGATGATCAAGGGATAAAAGGAGCACTTAGAGATGATAAAGCCATAGCAGAGGGACTAAATGAATTCTTTGCTTCAGTATTCACTGAGGAAGATGTAAAAGATACACCTATAACTGCTACCATACATGTACCAAAAAGTCCAATATTCATGTAATACTTTTTCAAAACACCATCTGTTAATTATTAATGACCTTCATAATAGGCTTCATCGTATAGTCTTGAGAGTCGACTTTAAAACTCAGCCTTATATATAATCATTGGTTACTGTATTTTCATTTAATGTGAAATGCATCAATGTCCCAATTATGTGACTAAACACTTTTTTAAAACTTTTTATTTTTTTTGCATAAAATATCTCTGAATAAAGATTGAAAAACTTCATCCCCTTCCGATTTAATTTATCATAGGGTCATCTCATTCCATATCTTATTCATAGAGTCATCTTATTCCAATTTCACTTATCTTGTTCATTGAAGCTGTCAAATTGAAGCAACACTTGTCTCGTTCCTAGAAGCTGTCAAATTCTAGCAACCCTGCCTGACACGGGACTGTATTTCTATTAATGATCCTTTACAAGGGATTTTTTAATCATATTGAAGAATTCTCTGCTCAAACATGGCATTTAGGCGTTCCATTTCTGGTATCAGCTGATAGCAGTTTCAGATTTACCAATGGTCCAACACTGAAATTTTTGGGGTTAACACGGTTGGCAGAGTGATTTACAAAAGATATAAGTATGCCAGAAATGATATTCAAAGGAGATGATTCAAATGAACTGAAACACATCTCTGTGAACCTGGAAGATGTCCTAGAGCAAATTGACAAACTAAAGAGTAGCAAATCACCTGGTCCAGATGGTATACATCCCAGAGTGCTGAAAGAACTGAGAAATGAAATTGCGGATCTGCTGTTGGAAATTTATAAACTATCATTTACATCATCTATGGTACCTGAAAACTGGAGGTTTATAGCACCAATTTTTAAAAAGTGGTGATCCAGAAAATTACAGACCAGTAAGTCTGATGTTTGTGCCAGGCAAAATGGTAGAAACTATCATAAAGAACAAAATTGCTGAACATATAGATAAGCATAGTTTAATGGGACAAAACCAACATGGATTTAGCCAAGGGAAGTCCTTGCCTCACAAGTTTGCTACATTTTTTTGAGGGCAAACATATGGATAAAGGTGAGCCAGCTGATATAGTGTATCTGGATTTCCAGAAAGCATTTGACAAAGCTCTTCATGAAAGACTTCTTAGGAAATTAGAAAGCCATGGGATAGGTGGCAGTGTTCTATTGTGGATTGCCAACTGGTTAAAAAGATAAAAACCAGAGAGTAGGCCTAAATGGTAAATTTTCCCAAAGGAAAAAGGTGAATAGTAGAGTGCCCCAGGGGGTCTGTTCTGGGACTGATGCTTTTTAATACATTTAAAAATGACCTGGAAATGGGAACAACAAGTGAGGTGTGTTTTGCCCATCAGTCGCAGATGGCTGCGATCACTCATGCTCACCTCTTTTACTGCTGCATCTTCATTCCTTGGATGAATGGCGACCTCCGCCAGCCACCGCCAACTAGCCTGGCATTCCCGGGATGGCATGGGCACTGCCGACTGCCATCTTGGACCAGGGATCACTTAGGCATGCATGCGCGCGCATCGGACACTCTTGTACACGTCATGGCGGGAACCACGGGGTGTCCCCCCCTGAATGTCGTCACCCACTTCCAGTACTTAAGCTAGCTGGCCCCTCACTACTACGAGTTAGCAAGGACTTTCTTCCTGCTGAATTCCGCTCCTTGGACTTCCAGTTTCTTTGTTGGCGAGAGACTCTCTGGGTACCCTCTCCTCGGGGGCCCTATCCATCTCTGGTTAACCGCTCCTCGGAGGACTCTCTGCCTTGAACTACTATCAGTTCCACTTCCTGGAACCTCCTTCTATGGACTTCTACTGTCTAAGCCTCGTTCTGGGATTTGCTGCGGTGTACCCCGTGCCTCGGGCCACTACCGCTTCTTCCCTGAAGGAACTACTCCGGTATAACCTACCTACAGGTTATTGCTGCACCTCGGACAAGCCTTCTCATTTCATCTCTGAGACTCATCCCCGGCGAACCCTGCTTGCGGGTCACTACCGGATCTGAATGTCCGAGTGTTCTCCACTACTGCAAGACTTCCTGGCGTACCCCGCACCGCGAGCCACTACCAGATAGTCATCTGAGACATCATCATCAGTGGGTATAACCCCTGCTCTGAACTTTACTTTCTGCTATCAATAAACTCTATTCCACAGCTGTGTCTGACTTTGCTGAGGCCATGCCTACCGGTTGTGAGGCTCACAGGGCTCCTCCCTGTGGGCGGAGACACCTCTCACCTTGGCCCAGGGGTTCACACTAGTCCCAAACATAACAAGGTGGTCACATTTGCCAATGACACAAAATTATTCAAACTTGTCAAATCACAACAGGATTGTGAGAAACTACAAGAGGACACTGCAAAACTGGGAGACTGGGTGGGCATGCAAATGGCCAATGAAATTTAATGTAGACAAGTGGAAAGAGATGTACTTAAAGAAAAGTAATCCAGGTTATAGCTACAAAATGCAAAGTAACACATTAGGAATCACCACTCAGGAAAAGGTTCTAGGTGTCATTATTGAACATACATTGAAATCTTCTGCTCAGTGTGCGGCAGCAGCCAAGAAAGCAAATAGAATGCTAGGGATTATTAGGAAAGGAATGGAGAATAAAATAGAGAATAATCATAATGTCTCTGTATGGTGCGACCTAATCTTGCGTATTGTGTGCAGTTCTGATCACCACATCTCAAGAAAGAAATAGCAGAATTAGAAAAAGTACAGAGAATGGTGACCAAGATGATAAAGGGGATGAGGTTAGGACTTTTAAGCTTGGAGATGAGACGGCTGAGGGGAGATATGACAGAGGTCTATAAAATGAGTGGACTGGAATGAGTAAACATCAATCAATTGTTTACTCTTTCAAAAAGTACAAAGACAAGGGGACACAGAATGATGTTACTGGGTAATACATTTAAAACTAATAAATGATAATATTTTTTTTAAGTCAATGGATAATTAAGCTCTGGAATTTGTTGCCAGAGGATGAGGTGAAAGCTATTAGTATAGCTGTGTTTAAAAAAGGTTTGGTCAAGTTCCTGGAAGAAATGTCAATTAATAATTATTATGGTAGAGTTACAAAACTTTACTGCTTATTCTTTGGATATGCAGCTTAGAATCTATCACCCTCTTGGTATCCTGCTTGTCTACTGTTGGAAACAGGGAATTGGGCTTGATGAATCCTTGGTCTGACCCAGTATAGTAAGCCTTATGTTCTTATGTGCTTCTGACAATTGTTTTTCCATGCTTGCTGGCTTGATTCTTTAAGAGATTTTTTTTTGTCTTGTTTTTCAAGTTCTGTTGTTTTTTTTCTCTTATTTATTGGTGGATTCTCACTCATTCCTTTTATTTCCTGGAACAATTGTCCATGCTTAAGAACAGAAAACTGTCAGTGGTCATTTACTTTGTACTTCAGCACATTTTGGGCCTTTGGCCTGTTAATGCTGTTTATATGCCTCAAAGCCTATGACGATAGTTTGATAAATATAATCTTTTCTATAAGACTCAGTTGCCTTCCTCTCTAGGGATGTACAATCTTGGCATATATGGTTCTTACAATTATCTGGTGGAGGAGTTTTCTTTTCTGATATCCAGTTTTAAAGATCTTTATGGAGTCAGTCTATGATTCCTAGGACTCGCAGCTCACCTTATTTTCTAATTCCAATAATGACATGTTAGAAAGATTATGGCTACAGCCTTTATTAAACTGCAACCAAAGCTAATACATTACCTAGTCCTTCTAATCTTCAGGGATCAGTGTTATCCCCTGTGTTGGGTATTTGTATTTATAACTTTTGGGGGACAAACTAAAGGGGTTATTTTCTAAAGCTGGTAGCGCAAGCGTGCGATAGCTAGAAAGCTTAGTGCATGCATGCGCTAGTTACATCGGGGCAGAGTCAGCCCCAGAAGAGGAGGACTTGGGGCGTCACCGGGGCCGACTCTGCGAAGACGGCGCAGACAGCGAAACAGTAAGGTTCTGTATCGCTGCCTATTTTGCGCCGAATAACTACACCTTTTATGGCGTAGTTATTCGGCACGACGCCGGCAGCGATCGCACCGCGGAAGTGCGATCGCTGCCGGCTAGCACAGGACCGCCCTCCGCTTCGCCCCTCCGCCCCTCTGCGGCATTAGTGAATCCAGGCCTAAATGTCCAGAAAGCAAGTGTGCTATGGATGGGCAGGCAGAGGTTATTAAAGCAGTGCTTTAAATATCACAGGAGCAGCAATTCAATTGAAACTGAAACGAGTTTTAGAAGTGATTTTTTGATTCCAGACTCAGATTCATATACTGTAAGGAGAGTAGCTAAAACTGCATTCTTTAAACTCAAAATGGTGTGGCATTTGAAGGACAAAATTCCAAGATCAGATCTTAGTTCAGTAGTACAGGCATGTAAGGTGTGTCATATAGATTACTGCAATGCATTGTATCTTGGGTTACCTAGAGTTTTAATTAGTCATCCAATCAGTTCAAAATGCAGCTGCTAGGCAGGTAAATGGTGCGGCTGGTTATGACCATATAAAGCCTAAATTATAGGAGTTACACTGGTTACTGGTGAATGAAAGAATACAATTTAAATGCATAAGGTAGTTTATTTATTTATTTATTTATTTATTTATTTATTTATTTATTTATTTAATTTTTTAAAAATAATACTTGCAAGTCAAAAGACTAATCAAAGCGGTATTTATGAGAATAACTACTTTTCTAACTTGATCCATTATAAGCAACAGTACATACCCTTCAATCTACAAGCCAAAAATTTTTGCAGTGTCCATCTGTTAAATTATATAGATTAGAGGAAACAAGAAACAGTGCTCTATCAATTGCAGTAACAAAGTTATGCGATTTGTTTGATAAGGAAATAAGGGATGAGGCAGATTTTGGAAAAAAAGTGAAAGTAGTTTTATTTAAGCAAGTGTAAGGGTTGAGTTGATAAAACAAGGAAATCACATGTGATAATTTCTTATACACTGTGGGGTAGATTTTCAAAGGGTTGCGCGCGTAAGATACGCGGTTAACCCCTGAAAACCTACTCCTGCGTGTGCCGAGCCTATTTTGCATAGACTTGGCGGTGCACACAAGCCCTGGGACGCGCATATGTCCAGGGGCTTTCAAAATGGGCAGATCGGGGCGGGGCCGGGGGCGGTCCGGGGGTGGGTCTGGGGGCGTTCCCAAGTCTTCCGGCACAGCCATGCCGGAGGTTTGAGCACTGGCAGGCGTAACTCCATGAAATAAGGTGGGGGGGGGGGGGGGGTGGGATTTAGGTAGGGCCGAGGGGGTGGGTTAGATAGGGGAAGGGAGGGAAAGGTGGGGGGGATAAAAAAAAAAGTTCCCTCCGATTTCAGCGCGGCCTTGGAGGGAATGGGGAAAGCCATCGGGGCTCCCCTTGGGCTCGGCGTGTGCAAGGTGCACAAGTGTGCACCCCCTTGCGTGCACCGACCCTGCATTTTATAACATGCGCGCATTGTTTTATTTTTTTATAAGTGTTATTTTGGAATCTGCACTAATTTATTTTTTTATATACTAGATTTGCAGAATAAAAGACTGATAAATAAATAAAAATAAATAACCTTACTGGCGTATACAAATCTGACAATTAATATAATTGATTCAATAAACACAATCCAACACACTTTGGTTTCCCCTTCTACCCCATTCTTATTATCCTTTGGGTCCAGTTTATTATTAGGTCCCTTTTGGCAATTTGCCTATGAGTCAATTTTAATATGTCATTGTGGTTACTAGCCCTTGCTTGTGGCCCCCTGTCCCATAGGAGAAGCCCCTGAATAGTGAACATTGATCCATCCAAAGGAAGGGATCCACTGCCAGGATGCCCCAGCCTTTGACAAAGCAAGACATGACTCTGCCCTAATCAGCACTTATCCTTAGACTATGATAACATAAGGACTGTGCCATTTTTCATCTGGTATTTGCTGCTTGGGCTATCCAAGGCCCTCCCTATGGTGGCAACACTCATAGAGTCCCCGCAGATAGCCAGTTGGGCCATAAAATTAGTCACTGGGTAACTCTCCCCTCTGACAAACCCAAGGATGGATAGAGAAGGAACTATACCATAAGCGAGGACAGCGTCTTCATGTCTTTACTCCCAAATGCTGCAGTTAGGTAGTCTCCATTCCTGTCTGTATAATATACTGGAAAGAATTTCAGAGAATATCATATCTAATGTGTGAT
Source organism: Rhinatrema bivittatum (assembly GCF_901001135.1). Taxonomy (NCBI): domain Eukaryota; kingdom Metazoa; phylum Chordata; class Amphibia; order Gymnophiona; family Rhinatrematidae; genus Rhinatrema; species Rhinatrema bivittatum. The sequence goes on along the minus strand of NC_042624.1, from coordinate 52,476,053 downwards.
AAGTGCACTTCATCTGGTTGGTACATTCCTGTGTATTCCTACTGGATAAGATCATGTACTACCACTAGACCACTATCCTGGGACACAAATTTGGATATATCCCATTTTAATCATTTTTGAGATTTGTCAATCACCTTGTGATCATTTGTCCCACATCATACCAGATGTGGTATTATATTGGATCAGATGATCCTTACTTTGGGAAGAACTGCGTACAACTGCAGTAAGTCTTGCTTTAACTAGGTGATCAAATCCTTATTACTGACTGGAACATAGATCATTGCCACCCATATAATTTAGGATCACACTAGGTAGAGGAGATTTACACCTGACTGCCAATAGCATGGGAAATTGATGGCTCCACTTCATCCCCCCATCTCATAGTCACTGAACTCAAACTCCTTCTGTGGTGAGGGAGAGATGCTGTCCCCACAAAGCTACTCGGGGTGCTCTCTTTGGCCCAGAAAATGAAGGAATGCCTGCTAAGTCAGACCATCTGCAGGTGGCCTTGCAGAAGAAAACAAATGAATCATGTTCACGTTTTGCCAACTACTCAACAGTAAATCCCCAGCAATTGCCTAACTACATTGTCCCTATGTTAAACTAAATCCTGCCTAATATACCATTTGTATCTGAATGCATTTGATTGCCAGTGCGATATCTATTTAATGACCATAGGAGCTAAGCCCTAGTAAGCCATGAAAGAGGCTGTTCCTGTGCAGAAAGAATGTGGGCTAACTTGGTGTGGGTCCAGGCGAACAGCCAACATGTATTTCTTCAGGACTGCTGTAACTGTTATGACTAACAATAAATGTTGTATTCTCCACTCCAAGGGGTCGTCTCCGTTATGCACCAATACTCACTATCAACCCTTCTATACCAATTATTTATTGTTCACAAAATCACAGAAATTAATTTACAAGCTAAGTAAAAGACGGAAACATTTTAAATAAATTAAGAGTTTGCATTGCAATATTTAAAATAAATAAAAAGAATTAATGGGTGGGATTTTTTTGGTTTTTGAACAAAAAAGTAGGACGGATGGTGGTATGTTGATGATTAAAAGCATAAAGAAAAGACCAGCATTAACTCAATGTATTTGAAGTTTAATGAGTGGGTCGATAAATGAAACTACCACATCCTGCCTTGAAAATTTTTCAAAAAATATTTTTAAAGTTATTTAAACTTAAATTGGTGAAGGTAATGAATGAACAAGTTGTGTAAAAAAAAACAAGATCCCGTAGAAATTAATAAATAATTGGTATAGAGGGGTTGATAGTGAGTATTGGTGCGTAACTGTTATGATGACAATGCCATGGGCTAGCCAATCCTGTTGTCTTATTTGTTATTTTGTTGCTAACCTAGGGATCTTTTCCCAGCTGATCAGTCTTAGACCTTAAAATGCAGAACATGACTGTAATCCTCAAAACAGGCCAGTATATTGAACAGCTGATTGGCATGCACTTGTCAAAATAATACGTGGTGCCCCAATTAAATCCCAAGAGCTAGGTGTGTGGGGAGAAAGTGAAAAATAGATTCAATGTCAGCCTTTGCTACCAAAGCCCTCTGCCTGGAGCAGTGTAACCATCTGGTTAAAGGAGGCATATTTTATTCTTCATATCTCCTGGTCAAAGTGGTCACTAACCCCTTGCCTTATGGGATATAAAAAAGAGCCTGAATTTGCCCAGTTCTTTCTTTGGCAAAATACTAAGGGGCAATACTACCAAATTTGGAAACGGATGGTTCTTAAAGGTGTCTGCAGTATGCTTTAAAGTTAACTCCTTTTCTATAAAATAACTTCCCAGAATGACCTCTGGGTAGTGAGAGGCAGATTTCACATTCCTAATTCTATCTGGCAATTTTCTACCCATATAGGGGATCTTAAAATCCTTGCTAAAACCCTCCTAAGAAAGCTAACACATCTGGGTAAATCCTCAACAAATCTTCCATACCTTGAATTCTGATCAGGAAATCTGCCTTGCCAAAAAATGGGCTGATGAGCAGACCTCCCCAGCTCCTTGCCCTTTGGATGAAGGTGGGCCTGTTGGATCCAGATTAGGGGATGATCCCTACTGTAGACTGAGTAGGCAATCCTGAACTTACAAGGGGCCCTTGCACAATGATCTGCGATATAATGCTTGCATGCAAGAGTCCATGTCCTGGATTTGCAGTGGCTAGCATCACTGGTATCCTCATAGCCTTGCTCCAAGCTTGAAGCCCATGCACCTTGAGCAAGAGACAGGGGCAGTGCCACAATCATTTTGTTCAACCATAAGTCAACATTTTTAGACCTCTTTCATCAGACTTTTCCCTGGTTAGATGTTTCCAGAATGGATCATTGTACCTGAGCCATTCCCAGTTCCCAAGAGTCCTCTGAGCCTGGGTAATCATCTCTATGTACATAACAAACTAGGGTATAATTCTGACCTTTTACCTCCTATAACACTTGCAAGGGCGCCAGGTCTGAAAGAGTTTCCAAGATTCGAATCTTCAAAACACTTTGAGACCTGGTGTGCTAATGAAGAGATACATTTTAGTAACACTGTTGGGCACAATGTTACATGTTCTTTGATGTATTGACTCCTGAAGAAGCAACGTGGTTGTTGCAAAACACCAGCCGCTGTCGGGTCAATTGTCAAATACTCATTCACGGGCACAGATGGACATTTGCTGGAAAAATAATTCTAAAATTCTAAAAAATTGTCTGAAGTACCTTGTGGTGATCCTTTATGGCTTTTAGGACCGCAGATGATTGAACAGACCGGACGGCTTTGAATTGAGCAAAGCACGTTGCCAGGCTTGCTGATGCGATTCCTAGACATATTTTGAAATATATCTGTCGAGTTGATGATGAGCATCCTTTAAATAAGTGTATTTGCGGATTACTTTTGTTTTTTTTCTGATACTGGCTCTTTGTTTTGTTTATTTATATGGAAAAAACAAAACAGGCCTCTTGGCTGCGCCAGAAGCTATCGAGATCCATTCAGATTAGTTTTGTATGAAACACAAAATAATGATTCCTTGCATTTCTGCAGATTCTCCATATATTGCAAATAAAATAAAAAATGAGCGACCTCGCAAACTGGAGGTATACCATGTATTGCGTTGTTGATGACATTCAAAATATCTATCGATTGCAAAAGAGAAGCGTGTGACTATAAGAGAAGGGAAACAGAGAATCACAAAGTCAATAATCCACAACATGACAGAGTTCCTCACTCAAATCAGGCAAAGAGAGGAAAAATGTCGCCTGAATTCTGGAGATGTACTAAAAAAGGTTACTTAATGCGATCAGGTCACCATGCTTGTCGCTCCTTCTAGACGTGAGAAATTCTTCCAGGGCTTCTGAAGCCTCAAAGGTTTTTGTACGATCATGGCATGTCACTCTCATACAGGCTGGGTAAAGCAAACCAAAACGAGCTCCCAGAGCATGTAATCATGGACGGAAGGACAAAAAGATCTTCCTGCAGTCGCAGTGGTTTTTGCCAGGACAGGAAAAAATTGAATATTATTCCCTTGAAATGAGAGCAGACTTTAGCATGGGCAGTTGATAAAATGTCTAGCACTTTTGGATATCGCAGCAATTTAAAAATGGTAGGCCGCCAGTAAGAGTGCGTAGTTTGCCGAGATGGAATGCGGTGGGCATGCTCAATCTCCAACGGTGGATTAAATTTGAGAAGCAGACTAGGGATAATATCCAGTAGAAACTTAATGATGTCAGTGCCTTCGGAGCCTTCTGGTATTCCCAATAGGTGAATATTGTTCTGCCTATTTCTGTTTGATAAGTCCTCAAAATCTTTCTGAAGGCGTTCCACTTTTTGAGAGAGGCCAGGTATTTGTGACATTGTAAGTAACAAGGATTCCGCTTGAGTCTCAACCCCTTCTAAGCGGGCTGAGATATTAGAGAACCGCTGCGACAATTCTAAAAGATCCACTCGAATCGCCGCAGTAGATTGCATGTTAGTCTAGAGTATTTCAATTTAGTAAGGACGAGATCAGCCGACACCATGCTCTTTACTGAGAGGGCCTTGTCCAGTGACGGCGGGTCGGCCTTCTGTCTTTTTGCCTCAGCGCTAGCTGCAAAGGTTGCTTCTATCTTTCCAGGCTTTGTCGTGGACATTCAGGTGAAAAAGCTCAGGAAGATGCTTGATTATCATGCAAGGATATCTCTTTGTAGATTGATCTCTCTGAGACAATGAATCAGGTAGCCATCTTGGTGGCTGCTCAAGAGCGCCCCCAGGACCGGTATTATTTAATATCTTTCGGGCTGATACAGTAAAAGTTGCAGGAGAGTGGGCGAGCGCCCACTCTCCTGTGCACGCGATTTAGTATTCAAATGAGGGCCTGTGGTAAAAAGAGGCGCTAGGGACACTAGCGCGTCCCTGGTGCCTCTTTTTTGACAGGAGCGGCGGCTGTCAGTGAGTTTGACAGCTGACGCTCAAAATTGAGCATCTGGTTTTTAACCTGCGGGCCACGGGTCGATTTTTAAATTTTTCTTTTTAAATTTTTAATTATTTTTCACTTTTGGGACCTCCGACTTAATATCGCCATGATATTAAGTCGGAGGATGTACAGAAAATCAGTTTTTACTGCTTTTTGTACACTTTCCCGGTGCCGGCAGAAATTAACGCCTACCTTTCAGTAGGCGCTAATTTCTGAAAGTAAAATGTGCAGCTTGGCTGCACATTTTACTTACTGAATCGCACGGGAATAACTAATAGGGCCATCAACATGCATTTGCATGTTGTGGGCGCAATTAGTTTCAGGGGGGTTGGCCGCACATTTTCGATGCACTATTAACCCTTACTGAATAAGGGGTAAAGCTAGCGCGTCGAAAACGCGCGTCCAAACGCGGGTTAACAGTGCGCTCTGCTGGAGCACACTGTACTGTATCAGCCCGTTTATGAGCAACATTGCTGAGGGAATAGAGGGTAAAGTCTGCCTATTCGTGGATGACACTAAGATCTGCAACAGAGTGGACACTCCAAAAGGTGTGGACAGAATGAAAAGAGATTAAAGGAAACTCGAGGAGTGGTCTGAAACATGGCAGCTAAAGTTTAATGCATCTGGGGAGCGGTAACCCAAAGAAGCTATACAAGCTGGGAGGAGAAGAGCTGATATGCACCGAGCAAGAGAGAGA